>NC_064292.1:5651176-5678167 GCF_019186545.1 Solanum stenotomum
CCCCCCCCCCCCCCCCCCCCCGATACACGTGAATCACTTCAGATACATACAAATACATGTATCTAGTAGCAAAAATACATGTATCTAAGTGTATTTTTTCAAAATATATGGTAAGATACATAATATTTTAAAAGTATAGGTAACGATAGTATATATGGCAGTGGACTATGTCTAATTATGTCGTTTTCCCTTCCTTTAACCATCTAATTTTCGGTGCTTACTACTTAATTTGAATTAACGCCGCATAAGACTTAGTTAAGAAATAAGCGCTCGATCTCTATAAAAAAAATTCACTGTTCCTAAGGTTAGGACCCAAGACCTTTGGTTAATCATTCACGCCTATGAGAGGGGACAACTTATTTGACTTGAACTTTTTTCGTTTTCTACCTGATGTTCGATACCTATTTTGGGACGTGACCAATTCAAATTTGCACTAGGAATGTCCACTTAATTAAGGAGGTAAAATACTCTTTATAAACCAGTGTTGAAACTCGAGACCTCCGAATGGAACAAAACCTATTAATTTATGTACTAAAATACAATGTAGTAGTTGACATTGAGAAATTTACAAAATTCTTGGTTGTAGTTGGAGGAGTAATAGAAAGGACATTTGAATTTTCCAGAAAGTCTTTTGCAATTACTAAATTACATATTTAGTTATTTAAGTTGCTGTAAAATAGGGTAGCATATCACAAAAGTCTCACCACAAATTGGTACATAGTTATTTTGTAGGGAAGAATATTAGCACAACATTGATTAGACAATCAAATCAAGTTTGACTTACTCCACTTGACGAAACACATAATTTCTGATGGACGTTCCTGTCAAAACACAATCAAAAATATGAAATTTTCAATAAAGAAATAGTCGAATTAGTTTTTTTTTTAGTAGTGCTCCTATAATCTATAACATTTACAAATTTGAATAATTAAATTCATTTAATTATCTAATTAAAAATCTAATAGATTTTTTTAATCTATCGATTTAACTTTTTAATAAAATTTTTTATATCTTTAATCAAGAGGAATATAATACAATTTAATATTATAAAATGTTGTGTTTGTCAAATAATGTCGCATAAAATTCAAGTTCAAATTAGTCTTTGACTACACAATTTCAAAATTCAATTATAATTCCTACTCAAACACCAAGATTATTTTTTGAATACAAATCAAATGAATTGAAACAAGCAACTCCAACTCAAATCAGTGGGACTATTATTTTATTTTTGAATTTTCTGAATTTAAAAATTAATTTATTGAAAAGCTCCATTGACAACCATAAAAATGTTTTGAAGATTTAAGTTCATTTTTCAAAAATATTATTTATCTGAATTCAGGGTTGTAACAAACAATTGGGAATATCTTTTGGAGTTTATATCTCAATTTTTGGAGAGTTCGCTGAAGATTAGTGTTGATTTTAGTTTAAATTTTAATCAAATACATACGAACAACATACAAATGACATAATGACATACACAAACATATCAAATACATATAAACATACAAAATGTATCTAACGAAGAATATAATTGTATCATGTAGGTAAGTTGTATGTTTCATTCGAATGTGTATAAAATAAAAATTTTGTATGTAAGTAGTTGTTTTGATCGAATTTGTATACAATAATAAAATTGTATGCAAGTTAACTTGATTCTACGCAACAAAAAATTGTATAGAAATTAAAGTTAAAGTCGTATATTTTGTAAAACATAGGAATATTTCTTTAAATAATTAGGACCTTTTGGGCCATATATTGGCCCAACATTCAACTATGGGAAATGCCCTAGTAAGTAATGTATCAAACATCTAAGTTTTTATTTGAGTTTATATAAAAATATTGTTTACTATAAAAAAAGGGAAAATTGTACATAATGGCAAACTATTAATTCAAATTAAATGGTATAACCACACTTTGATTTAATTGTGCCCTGTAGCAAACTATTTGCCAATCGCCTCTCTCCCCCAAACTCTCGCTCGCCACTCTCCCTCTCTCGCTCGCTCTCTCTGTCGCTCGCCTCTCTCGCTTTATACAAACAGAAATGTATAAATTGTGTTTCTGTTTGTATAAAGCAAGAGAAAATTGTATATACACATGCAAATACATATATCTTCGTCCTATACACTTATAATTATACAATACAAATATTTCCCTGTCCAGTTCTCTTTTGCCTTTCTCTCTTTCTTGCTTTATACAAACACAAATTATACAAAATACAATGTATAATTTATGTTTGTATAAAGCGAGAGAGAAAACAATATTTGATATACAAACGTTTTATTTCAATTCAATTGTATACAAATTCAAATTTTATACAGATATACAAACACATAAAATTAAATTGAGAGACTCTCAACGATTTATACAAATGAGAGACTGACAACAATTTATACAAATGGTCTGCTAGCGAAATTATACAAATCTGAAGAGGAGCCAGCGAATTATACAATTGTTTCTTTTGTATATATGTATAGCGAAATAGCCTAGTCATAACATGTTTGCTATGGAGCGCAATTACGCAAATTTTGTTATAACATACAAATATGAATTTTATGTTTGCTATATGTAAAAGTTGCTCATAAAAAAACGCCTAATATACTTATATACACACATGTATTTTGAAGTGTTGATTTTTCGATACGTACAACATACACTTTATATACCTTTTACATACAGTTGACCTCACATACAATTGACTTGCACATACAGTTTGAAAACACCACTACAAGAAAAACAGTCTCCAAGGAAGGGAAATCTAGTCCTTAAAAGTGCAAATCTGGTCCCAAACGCTCAATTAAGACCAGAAAAATCTGGTCGTCACCCGTCCCAAATATTGCCGTCGCCAATGGTCAATCACGACGAGTTCAAAAAACTAGTCCCTGAATGGTTTTTGAGACGAGAAAAATTTCTAGTCGTGAAATCCTTTTAGGGACTAGTTATCTAGTCTCAAATAGGCCAATGATATCTTGGCATTCAGGTCGTTAAAACTTTTTTGCAACCTGCCACAACCTAGTCCTAATAGATTATTGGAGACGAGTTTGACCTGGTCCTAAAATAGTGTTAGAGACCATTCACAATCTGCTCCTAGTATAGCTGTAGCGACCATCTGCTCCTAGTATAGCTGTAGCGACCATAATGAAGTGGTCCTAGAGAACTTTTAAAGACGAACAACAACCTGGTCCTAATATAGCTTTACAGACAAGCATCATTTCTAGTCCTAGCTTATTCATTAGGGACGAGCAACAATTTTGGTTGTAGATTGACCTTTAGAGACAATCAATAATTTTGGTCTCTAATTGACCACCATTGATCCTACAACCATTGATAAATCACAATAATCTATACTCATTAATAAATATGAAAATTAATTACTACTAAAAATCTTGATACAAAAAACAGATTATATAGAGAGAGGGGGCAGGACGATAGAAATAAAGAGTGTGATTGATTACAATCATTTGTTAACATCCCATGATGTTAGTTTCAATACTTTCTTAATTAACAAAAAAACATAGATAATATTCAAGGTTTTGCATAACATTCGCAGCAAACTAATATTAATGAGTTAGTGCATCTTCTAAACTTGTATCTTTGCTGAAGAATGAACAAAAGTTGGGCAGAAAACTTAATGTTTAAGTCTTTGTTAAGTGATATCCAGAAACATCTACAAAAGCTGCAGGAAATAAGAAAAAACAATTAGATAAACTTCTAGATACATTAATCAAGAATCCAACATTTATTTTGAAGAACCATAGCTATATATATAATATTTAGTAGAACAACTTTGCAGCAATGGTAAAACAGAAAATGGGCACGTTCTGGATGAACAACTGGACAGAAAATGGTAAAACAGAGAACCTGACAGCAATATATGCAGCATATTTTAAAACAAAGTTTGAGCGGTTATGCAGCTGTGCAGAAAATGAAAAACAGAGCCTAACATAATTAAGAAAGTTCTGCAATTATCTTCTTAATGCTGCACCCACAGGAATATTTCATATTCAAATTCCAATCAACAAAGGATAGGGATCAGATCCTACAAGCCGGACCTTACACGTATAAGAACAAACCTATGGTGGTCAAGTTGTGGGAGGTCGATTTTTCTTTCAACCAGGATGTGTTGAGTATCATTCCACTATCGCCTTGAGTGTTGGTATAACAAGGACACAAAGGAGCAGCAAGATTGTGCAGAAAAGGAGTTCGAACAGTCTTAAAAAAAAAAAAAAAACATGAAGAAAAAGGTAGCCATTTCTCTCGACTTGATTGGTTGCAACTCCAGCCGAAAGGATTTTTGTAGTAAGTCTAGTAATTCAAGTGAATCTCTTGTAGGTTGTTTGAGAAACCAATGGTACAAAGGTGACGATGCATGGATAACTGAAATCGATGAAAAAATTGTTAAGGGCTCACAATGCTATCTCATGTACTATGTACAGAAGATGCTCTACCACAAGAGTTGTGAGGATGTTAGCTGCCAGCCAATTTTCCTGCGAGCAGACATATTTGTTCCGATAGTTGGTTTTTTTAGAAACTTTAGAGTTTTGTGTGTCAGACTGGAAGGCCTTCTGCATAATTATGGCTAGCTAGGGAATAGTATTCAGTCAGGCCCATAAAGCATGATGGTAAGTCTACGGACTCTCCATAAGTGATCTCATTTCCCGTTGGTTCGTCAAAGAGTTATTATGGTAGAGAAGTTATCAATAAGTTGCAGGAGGATTAAATATGTTGCAGCAGTCCATAAAACAAATAAGCAACAGTGCATAAAGAAATGTTCTTGTTAGTACAAGCTGGGAAAGGATTCTCTATCAAGAAATGTTGCAGCAGTGCATAAGAAAATAAAACAGAGAAGCTGGTTGCAATGTTGTAGCAGTACAAAAAAAAAATTAAAAAAAATTTGTATCGTTATGCAACTGTGCAGAAAATAAAATGAGGGACCACAAATGTGTGGTATGAGAATTGGACTACAATATTTAGTTCCTTCTGAATTAAAGATTAACGAAAATTTGGAGGATGTATCGGAGCTTATTAGATCTAAGAATGAATAAGAATTTCTCATTATTGAGATTTACCTAAGACTGTACAAATAGGTGTATGTTCAAAAATGGCTTTCCTTATTTGAAGTCCCATTTAGTTGCTCAATCATTCAAAACTTTCTCTTGAATGTTTGGTGGTTTATATGTACAACTGTGCATCTCCTTAGTCTATCTGTACAGTAGCAAGTCTTTTAGAGTAGAATAATCAGAAAAACGATTGATCAAGTTTTATCTGGCTTAACTCGACTGTCTTAGAATCAAGCTCTAGTACTTGCTGCCATCTAAGCTTCACAGTTAAGAAAAGTTTGTCATTTTTGCTCCCTTTACTGTAAAGGTGAAATGACTCAAATGATGTTCAAAGCTTTACATAGATTGCTGCCTTTTTTAATGAATGGGAGGTAGAACTTGCCCTGTGTCTCATACACTACTTATCAGACATTAATAGCTAGGACCTTAGGTGTAGAGACATATTTCTGCCTTCATCTAGCCAAAGATGGATATTTCATATTCAAATTCCAATCAACAATAAAACAATAAAACAGAGAAGCAGCCGTGCATAAAGAAATATTCTTGTCAGTACAAGCTGGGAAATGTTGCAGTGGTGAATAAAACAATAAAACAGAAAAGCTGGCAGTAGAAAAAAAATTTGTGTCGTTAGAATTTTATTTCCAGAATTTTTACAGCAGCACATAATCTTTTTTTAAAAAATTGAGTCGTTATGCAACTGTGCAGAAATAAAAGGAGGGACTACAAATGTCTGGCATGAAAATTTGACTAAATTGGGTTGTCTATATCACATAGTTCCTTCTGAATTCAAGATTAACGAAAATTTAGAGGAAGTATCGGAGCATATTACTGAAGGATCCCGGAATGAACAGACTCTACAACGAAATTTCCATGAAGACATTGTAGAGCACATTAAGAAGGAAGTACAAGTTGATAAACTAACAGGATGCTGGGTCAGACCATGGTGGATGGCCACCAGTACAGGTAAATTCACAGTTAACAGTGCATAGAATATAATCAGAAACAAAGGATCCCCTAACTAAGATTACTCACAGATGTGGGATACAGGGCTACCATTCAAATCAAGTTACAAGCTCAAATGTTCAAATGTTGAGTGTACATAATGTCCAGATTGAACAATTGAACTTTCCAAGCAAAGAATATCAAGTTACAAGCTCAAAAGTTCACATATCAAGATGAAGGGCAGGCATACAAGTTATCCAGGTATTTCATCCACCAGATAAGAACAAGTTTCATTTAGGATCAGTAGATTGAAACATTTCTTTTTCACATTGACAGATCAGTAAATTGACATTAATCACACATTCATTATGATGCGACATCTCAACAAAATTAATTAAAAAGTTAGGTATAATGTTACTAACTTGAACGGCTGAAAAGGCAGGAGTCATTCAGTTGAAACAGATGTTATAGGTCGGACATGTGCTTGCTGAGCAGCGAAGAACTCTTTCATTTTCATTATTTCTTTCATCTCATCTTCTATGGTAGATAAGCGAGCATTCAAAGATTTGTTTTCCTCGTTCAGGGATTTGTTTTCTTCATTCAAGGATTTGATATCCTCTCGAGTTGAACGTAGCGCGGACAACAATTCAGCCTTTGAAGAAGTGCCACCTTTCAAGTCTTTTGCCTTTACTCCACCCCCAAATCCAAATACATGACTACGAGTTTGAGGTCCACAACATTTTTCAACAATATCTATAGTAGGTAGGGATGGATCTGCTTGAACCATTTCTTCGAGTTGAGCCTACAAAATATATCAAAGAACATTTTCTATCATAACACATCAATTTCAAGTAATTAATATGTTCAATTTACAAAACGCACATGTTTTTCAATTGCTTCAGGTTCAACAAGCTTGTTATCTTTCTTACGAGTCTCAAAGAAAATAGTCGCCAAATCTGGTGGATTGCCATCTTTCCCACCCTTTACATCAAAGTCAAACATGTCAAATAGCACGCACCTCATAATTAGTCTATTTAGAAAAATAATGTTATGATATTACCTTTTGATAGATAATCTCTCTAATAGGCTTGCTACCAATATGATGAAGCATCTTCAACTTAGCTCGGTTTGTTGCATTTCTGTTGCTTCTTGCCTGCACTTATTCAACAATAAGCTTCTAGTGCAAGTACTTATAAAAAATGGGATCTTAGCTAGAGACATGTTCTATACTTAGGTTTGTTTTCAGATATATAAGCTGCTAAGAAGGGAAATCAAATTGCATAAAAGAGTAGCAAAGTAGACTATTTATTCAATAGGCATACCTGAAAACTTTCAGAAGCAAAATGCTCCTTTACTAACCACTCCCATTCTTTTTTGTCTACTCCAGTTGGAACATTCTTAAGAGACTGTTGAATTGGCTTGTCCTTCACATATTTTGCATGCAAGTGTCCTCTCCATTTGTTCCATAACTCGTTCATCCATCCCAAGATATGATCACGATGCTCATTCATATCAACACTCTCAAATTTATGCTACAACAATTTAAAAATGAGTTATTATCTACAGGTATTATATCTGTTTCTCAATAGTTTGTTTCCAAATCATAAAAACACTCTAAGGTACTTGATTATAGATTCTCTATCTATTACAATTGATTATCGATACTAGCCATTGTATATAGACTTCTAAAATCAGGAACATCGACTATTTGGACAGAACACATGGCTTATCAGGTAACATTAAAGAATTTGAATCAGGTGTATATTTGTTACCTCAACAGCTGCCCACATGTGATTCAACTTTTCTTGCTTAATATCATGCCACGATGATACTCCCAAGGGACAAATATTACGATCACGAACAATTTTCCCCAAATGCCTTGAAAACAGATTGCTATTTGTTCCAACCGTTCGATTATTGTAAAAGGTTACTTTTAACTTTTGTCCAATTTCCAGTGAAGCAACTTCTTTACATTTGTTGCTTCCTCGAACTTTTCTTACCTTTGTAGGATTAGATGAACCTACAACTGCATAATTTGATAAAAACTATTGATATCAAACTCAATTATAAGACTTAATAACATCTGAAAATTTAAGATATCATACCGTTTTCAGTTGTTTGAGTGTGTTTCATAACTTGATCACTAGATGGAGGCAATGAAACATTGGTTTGCATATCCTCTTTCTCAAGAACATTTTTTGTCACTTTTCGCATTTTTTGACTAGAGGAGAAGGTAGAACCTGATTTTGTGCTTTTAGAAGGAGTTTGCATATGTTGATTAGCACAAACAACACTCTTGTTGAAAGATCCCACATCATATTCGGAAATTCCTACAGATGAGCTCAAAGATCCAGATTTTTGCTTCAGACCATTTCCTATAGCAGTTGGACTCACTAGCGTAATATAAGAGTTTATCAAAAAAAAAAATGAAAACATAACAGATTTGCAAAAAATATATGTTTGAAAAAATCCTACTTGTTTCAACTTCTTGGGTGTATTTCTCAACTTGAATAGCCGATGTAGGAAATGAATTATTAATTTGCACGTTCTCTTTCTCAGAAACGATGGAGTTCTTATGTATCGTTTGCATTCTTTGACTAGCGAACATGGTAGACTTTTTAAGTACTTGTTCTCTTCCCTTCTCGATAGAACCTAAAAAAAAAAAAAAAAAAATCATATTACCAATAAACAATATGTTCTGCATCAAACAGAGCAATCAAGGATTATATCACATGACATGAGAATGACTAGAGACGTTTGAAATTGTGCTAACAAGTAAGGATGAAATCCATACTTAATAAGTTGACAAATCTATCACAAGACATGAGAAGGACTAGAAATGTAAACACTTTGTTAAGGTGATTCTGCATCAAGAGTTCTCATTTGTGAATATTTGATATTCTGCATCAGTTTTAGATTCGACAGTTAACACTCAACTGGAAGGATTAATACAAAGGTTTAGGCATTTGTTTCAGATTACCAGTAAACAATTAAAGATTTCTCATATGGACTGAAGCAAAAGAATACAAAATATCTTACTTGTTTCAATTTCTTTGATGTACTTCTTAACTAGATCACTTGATTGAGGCAATAAACTCTTAGATGGCGTAGTCCCTTTCTCGCCCAAACTTTTAAGCCCTCGTCCCCGTCCCTTTCCTATAGCACCAGGCGCGACAAATGTATATCTGATAGTACTCTTCATATTAGAACCGACCTCATTTTCAATCTTCAATGGTTTCATCTTGAACCTGCAAAAAGAGTCAAAATTTTAAAATTGAACCAGAAAAATATGTAGCAATATAGTAATAAAAGAAATTGTTCCATCATAATATTTAACAATGAATATATTAATTCATAAAAAATACTTCACCTCATTAGTTGTTTTTCTTTTCTTTTGTGAAGGACTTCCTAACTCTACAATATCATCATCTATTTGTTCCACAATCTCATAGGCATCACGAGGTTGAGTCTTCCTCACTACTTTCCAACCTTTGTTGGAATTATCATTAGCATAAAACACTTGAGATGCTTGATCCGCTAAAACAAACGGCTCATTTGTCTTCAAAAATCTATCCGGATTAGCACTCAGAAAATCATACTCATCCTTTTTAACTCCTTTTACTTCATCATACACATCTAACCAATTACATCGAAATAAAGTCACTCTTCTATCCATGACAAATTGCAACTCAATTACTTCTGTTAAGACTCCATAGTAATCAAGATTCTCACTATCTTCATCATTCTCACCCAATACAACAACACCACAATTTTGAGTTCTTAACCTTTTATCATAATCTTCTACATGAAATCTATATCCATTAACGACGTAACCATTAGAACGCATAGAATATTTGGTGGGACCGCGTGAAAGTGAGAGTAGATCTTCCATGATACGACTATCATCTCTTTTATGCAATTGTGCGACCTATCAACAAGATTACGTTAAATATTTAAGAATGGGTATTACAATATTAGAATATCAAAATTGATATTTATATATTACACACCCTATCTTTAAACCATTCAATAAATTGTCGGCTCCATTCCGCATCAGACAAGTGTTGAGCATTTTCATGAGTTTGGGCAAACTCTCTACAAAATTGAAGTGAACTATAAGTCGTCATATAGAAAATAAATTACCCTAAAAGAAATAATAATAATAATAATAATGAGATGATATGAAAGAACTCTCGATACTTGAGATATGGTATGACTTCATCACAATTCTTCAGTATGTATATATGTGCTTGTTCTAATTCATCCGTTTCAAACTCACATGGAACTTTAGCTCCTAGAGTTCTTCCAGGTTGACTAAAGATAGATAAACCGTTATTCAATTGTTCTAAAACACCATCATAATTTCGTTCAGGCCGATTGAATCTTGTCTCGACTTTATGCAGATACCTTGAACATAGTGTCATACATTCATTTGCAATGTAGCCCTCTGCAATACAACCTTCTGGACAAGCTCTATTACCAATGAGAGATTTCAAAAAGTATAACCATCTTTCCACAGGATACATCCACCGATAATGAATCGGTCCAGCAATCTTAGCTTCAGTAGCTAAATGAACAGGTAAGTGCACCATGACATCAAAAAATGAAGGAGGGAAGACCTTTTCTAACTTGCAAAGTGTTATGGGTATTTGCGCTTCAATATGTTCCAAGTTATTAATTCTCAACTCCTTTGATCCAAGCACACTGAAAAATATAGATAATTCAATAAGCGGTTCACACACTTCTTTGGACAGCATACCACGAAGTGCAAGAGGGAGTAGATGTTGCAAGAGAACATGACAATCATGGCTTTTCAATCCAGATATCTTGTGATCTTTCAGGTTCACACATTGAGAAATATTAGATGAAAATCCATCAGGAACCTTCAGATTCTTTAAGAAAAGGCACAATTTGTGCTTATCTTCTCGAGACAATGTGTAGCATGCTGTTGGAACTTCAATTTTCTCCCCATTTTGGATGGGGTGCAATTCCGGCCTAATGTTCATCTCTTGCAAGTCTAATCGGGTTTTAATTGTGTCCTTGGTCTTACCTTTCACATTCATGATTGTCCCCATGATATTATCACATATATTTTTTTCAATATGCATAACATCCAAATTATGTCGCAACAAAAGACACTTCCAATATGGAAGTTCAAAAAAAATACTTTTCTTGTTCCAATTATCCTCTCGATTTTCATGTGATATCTTCTTTCTTTTCTTAGGATCTTTTGATAACGGTAGGCCTTCAAGATCTTGCACTTGATTAAGTATCTCAATACCAGAACACACTTTTGGTGGAGGCCTTTTCTCCATTGTACCATCAAATGAGTCTTTATCATTTCTCCATTTGTGATTCTGAGAAAGATAACGCCGATGACCCATAAAACATTGCTTCTTACCATTAGACAATCGAATTGAGGAAGTGTCTTTATTGCAACACGGGCATGCTAATTTTCCTTTTGTACTCCATCCAGATAAATTTCCATATGCTGGAAAGTCATTGATTGTCCACAATAAAGAAGCATGTAACTTAAAATTTGTTCTAGTAGATGCATCATAGGTCTCAATACCAACTTCCCACAACTCCTTCAATTCCTCTATTAAAGGCTGAAGATATGTATCAATTGCATCTCCTGGACCATTTGGACCCGGAATAAGCATTGACAAAATAAAGTTTTCTTGCTTCATACACAACCAAGGTGGTAAATTATAAGGAATAAGAACCACAGGCCAAATGCTATGTGAAGTTTTTGAATTTCGAAATGGTTGAAATCCATCACTAGCAAGTCCAAGTCGAACATTACGAGGCTCAACCGCAAATGAAGGATGAAGTTCATCAAATGACTTCCATGCCATTGAATCAGCCGGATGCCTCATTATACCATCATCAACTCTTTTATCATTGTGCCATGTCATTAAACTGGATGTCTTTGTAGACATAAATAACCTCTGAAGTCTAGGCTTTAAAGGAAAATAGCGTAAACTCTTTAATGCTATCTTTTTACCTTTTTTATTCTTTGTTTCCCCGCTATGTGTATTTATTTTCCACCTGGATGCACCACAAACTTTGCAAGAATCAAGTAAGTTATCCTCCTTCCAGTATAACATGCAATCATTAGTACAAGCATCAATATTGTTGTATGAAAGCCCGAGTTCTTTAATTATCTTCTTTGCCTCATAATATGAATTCGGCAAATTGGCGCCATCAGGTAACAACTCCTCTTTCAACATTTTCAATAACATTGTAAATGATGCATTACTCCAACGACCAATACTTTTGATATGAAGTAATTTGATCAAAGAAGAAAGCTTTGAAGCTTTTGAATTTTTGTATAATGGCAACTCGAAATCCTTCAATAGGTTGTAAAATTTTCTTGCTTCAGCATTTGGTTCCTCCACAGGTAAATCAGCACAATCAGTATGTGTAGTTCCTCCTTCAAGATTAGGATATAAATCTCTCAACAATTCTTCTACTTCATCTTCACTCTCACATTCTTCTACTTCATCACCATCTTCATCTTCTGATGTATCTTCAAATTTTGATTCTGATACTGACAATGGCTCACCCAAACGTTCTCCATGATGATACCAAAAAGTGTAATTGCGAATTATTCCATATACTATCAAATGTGTCTCAACTATTTTACGAGTTCCTAAAGTTGTATTGTAACATTTGACACATGGACATCGTATTTCATATTCTTCTCCTGTTTTTTGAAAAGCATAATCCAAAAACTTCTGCACGCCGAGTAAGTAGGTTTCATCTAGTCGATTATCAACAAGTTGCATCCACTCCTTACTAGGTGCCATAACCTTTAAGAGTACATAACATTTAGATTTTAAAAAATAAAGGATAAAAAAAAATACTAAGATCCACACAACAGCTAGTTACAATCAGATCCATACAAATTCTTCTGTAAGACCAAATGAACAAAAATTTTCTCTATAAAACCAAATGAAAAAAAGACCTCCTAGACAGATTTTTGATCTTCAATAATATTTGAAGTTGTTGGAGGAATAACCAAGTTAAAGTTTGTATCTTTATCGATGTTGAAAAGTTTGATCCACTTGCATAAGCTTTTCTTGATTCAGTTTCTCTTATTCCAGTTGTTGCTGCTAATTTTTATAACAAATTAAAATAGTAGAGTTAATTACCACTATTTTATATATACCTGCAAACTGATGGACAGAATACATTCTACTCTTTTTTCCACCTTTCTTAAAGTTAAGTATTACCATTGATCAAGAAGGCCAACAAAAGAGACTCAACTTTGGAAATATATGTTCTTATATTCATAGACAAGGCAGGAATCAGATTGCTCTTCAAATGTGATTATACATGAGCTCTTGCAAACTAGTTCCTATCAATGGAAGGAAATACAATTTTATTGTTTAATCTGGAAAAGCTAAAGCTTGTGTTAAATAATTGGAGGAAAGCCTATAGGATTAAGCCTCCAACATGCATGGTTAAGACATACATAGATGGTAGTTTCAATACTAATAAATGAGATACTAATCTTTGACATTTTCTTAAGATTTTCGTTGGAATTACACTTGGATTTCAATGTAACAGATGATCACTCTTGCTATTCTTTTTTGTTGTCTCTTTTCAAAATTAACTGAATCTCTAAATCTGTAATTAGACTTAAATGATATCTATCGTAGTAATTTAAACTAATCAATCCAAAAAAGCCCTTCAGAATTTATATTTATATTCAAAGAAATTTCATTGAATACTTAAACAAGAGGAATGGATTAATACCCCAGTATTGTGAATATGTAAGACTTGTAAGCAGTGCAACAGAGAGTCATTTAAGATTTAAACGATAGATTTTTCGTAGTCCTACTTCAACCTATAATTCCACAAGAACAAAATCAGTCTTTCACATCTATGTTTTTATACTTGGAGTGTCTAATAGTTACTTGTAACCAAGAAGATGAGTCATTGAATTACAAGTCATATACATGTATATGTCTGTATCATGTTTATGGCTAGCAAAATCTCAACACCCATTAATTTTTGCCACTGAAATCATTAACATAATTAATGTTAAAAAAGATGATGAAGAAGAAGTAACTTGAATACACAAGAAAAAAACGTCATTAATATAACTTATGAAAGAAACACAACAACTTGATCAGAAGATGAACCCACCTGTAATACTGTCTCAAGCAAAGCTGTGTTGGATTCTATTTCGAACAGAGCAACAACAACTCGATCAGATGAATGAACCCACCTGAAATATTTTCTCAAGCAAAGCTGTGTTGGATTCTATTTCGAACAGAGCAACAACAACTCGATCAGAAGAATGAACACACCTGAAATTTCTTCTCGAACAAAGCTTTGATGGATTCTATTTCGACCAGCAGATCGAGCAGCAACAACACAAGGAAGAAGAAGACACCTTTTATCAATTTAATGGAAGAATTTCGTTGAAATTAGGGCAGACAACAACAGCACAAAGAAGAAGACACATCTATCCATTCAAGGGGCAGAGCATCGTTGAGATTAGGGCAGATTACATTCATTAGGTGTAGTGGTGATATGAAAAGATTAGGGCAATTTTAGGATAAGCTTCTAATTTGAGAAATTAAATTAGTAGCTGATAGTTTTTTTTCTTTTTACTTTTAGACTTAATCTTTTAGCGCCTAAAATTTTGATAAATGAAAAGTTTTCATAGGCGGAAAAGCTTTCCCGCTCAAGCCCCAAAATATGCCTCCAATTACATTTTAGGACTAGTTAGTAACTTTTTTAGGGACCTGATTTAATGTCTTCATAATAACATATACCAATAAGGACCGAAATATAATTTCGTCCCAATAGATATACTTTTAGAGACAAGAATATAGACTCGTCCTTAAATGTTGGTCTTAATTAAGGCTTTTTCTTGTAGTGACACATACATTGGATCTAGTTGGTGGCACATACAATTAACGTATTCACATAAGGATGCATACATCCAACTTTGAAAACACATACATACATATAATAATCATATACTATATTTGTGTTTCACTTAAAATTAAATATTATATGTGTAAACACAAGATATCTTACTACATTTTGAAAAAAAATATCAAAAGTAAGTGAATTACTTCAACGGATTGTATGGAAGGAGCCGTTGCTAAGAATGAAATGCATAGATTTGGAAGTTCCTCCTCATGCGACTTTATTTCAAGCTTTTGTGTCGTGCTCAGTGCTCACACATAAGCCGATTACTTATTAAGAATATTTTATAGATCATCTAATTTTCTACGTTTTGAAAAACAAATCGCTATATGATTACAAAAATGAGCACTAAATAAAACTATTTATTAAAAATTCCCTTGTAAATAACTACTAATTAATTAACTAAAAGAAATAATAGATCCTAAATCTTCGTTTTTTTATTTTTTAAAAAATAATAAAAATCAGTTGATCGGACTTTAACTGAATAATTCCAATTTAGTTAAGGAAAAAAATCTGACGTCCGTTGTTACACTTTCCCTATTTATTTTCCCAATTCGAAAATTTCCTCTTTTTGTCTGTTTACAAAATTCATTCTGAGCGGGAAAATCTTCAAAGTTTTTTCCAGTTTCAAAACCGAAGAAGAAGAAGAAGAAGAAGAATGGAAATGGAGAACAAAGATGTTGCTATGGAGAAAACCGACGCAGTTCCGATCGAATTACCTGCTCCTCCTGGCTGGAAGAAGAGAGTTTGTACTCTTTAATACTTTCTTCGCCGTTAAAATTTCGATTCAGCTGTTTTGATTTAGTGATTTCTGTAATTTTCGTTGCTTAGTTGCGTTTTTGTGGTTGAAAAATGGAGATTTAACTTTTGCTGCTGTTAGTGTGCGGATTTAGGTTTTCATGAGGTTATGATTTGGTGATTAAATTTCGATTTAGCTGTTTTTTGTTGTTTTGAATTAATGATCTGTTAAGCGTTAATTGTGATCTAGATTTAATTATGTGTGACATGTGCAGCTCTGAAACAAGTAGATGCATTTGCTTTAGTTAGCTTCCTAGCAAAAAATTATGCAGTTTAAGTATATTCAGTATCTGTTTGCAGATGTGTCTTGTATGAACTTTATATAATTCATTTTTTGACTTTTTTATCTTGTTTGAATCTGAATGAATAATTATGAGTGGAGTATCGTGGAATTCAAACAAGTAGGGGTGTATTATGCTTTAGTTAGCTTATTAGCAGAAGTTCCGTGAATAGGTGTATGCAGTTTGTCTTATGAACTTGATAGAAATCGTTTTTGTTTATGATTTTCATAACTGTCGGGATTGTCTCCTAGCTAATCTGCATAATTTCAAAATTAAGATGTTGTGGTTTAGTTTGTTGATTTTAGCACCTCTTTTCAGTCATATAGCTTCCAGGTTATTAGTTGAAAGGGTAGATCGTCACTAAACAGTTCTTTTATGTTATTGAGGGGGGAAGCTGTTCCAGTATTGACAATGAAAGATGTATACTACTTGAAATAAATGCTTATTTAGGAGAGGTATTTATACCAGCATTTAGGATGTAGGCAGAATTGTCTCCTAGCTAATCTGTATAATATCATAATTAAGATGTTGTGGTGTTAGTTGGTTGATTTAATCACCTCTTTTAATTCATATGGTTTCCAAGCCATTATTCGAAAGATATAAGTTAGTCATGTACAGCTCTTTATGTAATTGGGGGTGCAAGCTGTTCCAGTATTGACCATGAAACATCTGGAGTACTCATAGATTCCTATTTAGGAGAGATATTTATACAAGTACTAAGGACTAACTTGGAAACTAATGCTACTAGTCTGCCCTAATACAGAAATTTTGTTGTTGTTTGAAATATATCTTAAGATTGTCAGAAGTTTGAATCAACTTCAACTTTGAATGTTACTTATATAAGTTTGTTGAATGTGGCACCAACTATAATTACCTGTGCGGAACATATACGAAAAATATCAGTGAATCTGAACTTTTCTCCTCTTTTGATGGACCTGTAGCCTATCTGATGTGACTTAAAATTCCGAAGTGAATTTCTCCTAGAGGGTTGTATACAAAAGTTGAGTCTCTATTTAGAATGCCGACTTGTGGAAGTATTTTTTATTTTAATCAGTTTGTATTTTGTTGGTAGTAAGTATTTGTTCGTCTTTCCAGTTCACTCCAGGAAAGAGCAGTACCCCTCGAAGGAATGATATTGTATTTGTTTCACCTGACAGCGACGAAATTAAGAACAAGAGGCAATTGGACAAGTATCTGAAATCACATCCAGGAGGACCTCCTGCTTCTGAATTTAATTGGGGTACAGGTATATCTTCTCTATTCTCCTTTTGTTTGTTTGTGCATCTCTGGAATGCATATCTCCCAATGAAATATCCAGTAAATTCTTCGGATGAGGTGTTGCAGATTCATCTCTGGGAGGTTTGTTTTAATTTCCTTATTGATTGGATGAATCCTCTACTTTCTGACTTATTCAGGTGACACTCCTAGACGATCAACTAGATTGGGTGGAAAATCTAAAGCAACGGAGACACCAGAAAGTGATACTCCCAGTACGAAGAGACAAAGGAAATCAAGTTCCAAAAAAGAAGCCAAGGAGGATGGTGGCGAGCGAGAAGCTGAGGGTGCTACTGAGAAAGAAACTAAGGCAAGTGATGAACCTGCTGTGCCTGATGCAGAGGATCTAGAAGTCCAAGATCTAGAGATGGCATCTAAGAATCTCACCGATGGAGATAACATAAAGGATGAGAAGGAGAAGACCAATGATGGTGAGATTGTCCCCAAGGAGCCTCTGGCAAGTCAAGATAAGATGGACATTGTGCATGAAAAAGAAGAAACAAAGGATGAGGAGGAGAAGATCAATGATGGTGAGATTGTCCCCAAGGAGCCTCTGGCAAGTGAAGATAAGATGGAAATTGTGCAAGAAAAAGAGGAAACAAAGGATGAGGAGGAGAAGATCAATGATGGTGAGATTGTCCCTGAGGAGCCTCTGGAAAGTGGAGATAAGATGGAAATTGTACAAGAAAAAGAAGAAACATTGGATGAAGGAAACATAGAGAAAATGAAAACTCGAGAAGCGGAAGATAAGCCTCTGGATAACAGCCTTAAAACTGACAATAAAACGCTTCCATTGAATGTGTTTGAAGAAAATAAGATTGAGAGTAAACCAGCTGGGACAGATGCCTCATCTCTTTCTGCTGAACTCAGCAAGGCAAGCTCAGGTAGCCCAGAAGAAATTGCAGAAGAAGCTCCTGCTGCTGAAGATGCACTGGATGTGGTCGATGAAAATAAGATAGAGAGTAAACCAGCTGGGGCAGATGCCTCATCTCATTCTGCTGAACTCAGCAAGGCAACCTCAGTTAGCCAAGAAGAAGCTCCAGCCGCTGCAGATCCACTGGTTCAGAATTCTAATGATGGTAAAGTACACGAAAACGAGCAGATTGACAGGGAAATTCCAATTGAGGAGATCATTGGCGCAGAATCAGCTGCAGCAGGTGTTAACAGTTCCGTGCAGCAATAACCCACCGTAATCAACCAGACCACCTCAAGTTAACTTTTTGATAGCTTAGTATAATACGGTGTATCATCTGGCCTTTATTTCTTCTTGGCCCTGATTTAGGTAACTGACAAACAGCATTAAGCATGCTCTTCATATGTTAAGAATTCTTAGCTACTTATTTTGTGTTACATTTGTATTGCCGCTGTTATCATCGACATTGATCAGCTTATATTCTATTAAGGTCTCAGCAGGGTACTTCAAAGTTTGCTTAAAGTTGCAATAACAAGTTATTTCATCACTTTTTCAATATTGCTCACTGTGCAGCAATTGAAGATTTAAAATTTCTTCAACATGAATGAAGATTTTTGATGGGGCTTGGCTGCAGTTTCAAGTATACATCGAACTCTCCATGAAACTGTAAGTTCCTTCCCTGTTTTGTTTCTCCATATCATTTTCTTTCAATACTTTGATTACAGTTCTGAATTGAATAGTTTTGACGTATGCTATAATGTGATTTTCTATCTATTTATACAGATGTTTTTCATTCAGTTTGAACTGATTACTTACTTATAATATAGACTGATTATTATCATAGATCTGCTTCCTTTTTATCTCCATTTATAATGAGTGATCATGTAAGAGCTTGATCACAAGTTTTTTTTTTGCTTTAAGTTTTATTGAAATGATGCTGTTGGAAGTTAATTTTAACTTCAGTTAATATGATTATGTTTTTTTCTGCTGAAAATTGATCTTGTTGGTGAAATGTTGTTAATATTTTTAGATATGGGATATTGATTTTGTGTAATGTAATATTTTGTTATTCTCACTACTTTTTACTCACTTGTAATTGCTTCTAAACTAAAAAAAGGGAGAGTAAGTTGGTGCATGTTTACTTCAATCATATGTTCTTTCATGTTATTCTTTCCTTTTAGTTTGAGAAACTTTGTCCGCATGCATAATATTACTCATAGTATTAGTTTAAAATTTAAATATTTTTTATTTTCATTTTTAGATTAAAAATATTGTAGAGGGTTAATAATTTTGCAAGATCTAAAAATGAAATATAATACAAACTTTGGAAAGGAAATAAGAGGAATTTAATTATGACGTCAACTTCTTGATGGGGCATTAGTGAACTTCGATACCTAGAACACGATTATATGTGCTCCCATCGTCCTAAATTATTAGTCGTGTTTTTCTTTATATAATTTTTTGAAAAATATTAATTAAAAGAAGATTTTAGCTATTTTATTTTTATTTTTCTTTAAAATATAAATTTCTTTTATGAAATATTTATTCTATTAAGGTGTTAAAAGTCTTCAAGAACAATTACTACAAAAAATAAATTGAGAAAAAATAATTAATTATGTCTTGAATTTCTAAACAACAACATAATATGCATAGTCACACAATGGATTTCCGAAGAAAAGAATATGCACATAATTTTCTAAAATAATAATTATTTTTAAAAATCATGAATATAATCTGAGACAAAAAAAATTGAATCTTGAATATGAAAAGGAATACTAGAGAGCAGTGTATTTTTCCCAAATGACCCTTTGAGAACCTCAATACAAGTATCGAACAAAAATATAAAACAATCAAAAATAGATGAGTAAGCATTGAGTTGTCCATTAGAAAAACCGATGTTAGAAACATGGATTTTGTGGGAAACAAAAGTGGTGGTTATGATATTTATCTTAATTTAGTAAATTTATATTTTCATCCTTCTAGTTTGGTTTAAAAAACACACACTCCCATGTTTTAGTAAAAGACAAATACCTCCATTTTCCGGTAACTTTTAAATTTTAAGTACATATACGTGATTAAAAGATCATTCAATCATTATAAAAAATCTTATTCATTTTATCATAATCGTCGTATTAACAAAAAACTATTTTATCCTCATCTCTTCCTTCTACTTTAATTGAACTATCATTATAAATAATATACGTATCACTTAAAATACTTATTTCTAAAGCAAACCAAAATTATTATAAACAATAACCAAAATTTAGATATAGCTTATGAATCTTCTAATAAGAAATTGATAAATTGTACAAAATAAAGATTATCCGGCTAATCCTCAAAATAAATAAATAATGATGGAGAAAATATTTCACTAATGCAAGTCTTGTGCGGATGTGCCTACTTAAGCTCTTAATTTTTTTTCTTAACTTAGAAGAAATTGAAAAGATCAAGTTAGAGATGTTATTTACATATCAACCCCCAACCTTTTCATATATGAAAATCCACCCTCACATTTCACCTTAATTCGAGACAAAACTTAATAAAACTCGTAAAATTCGACGAGGAATTTGAATCGTCCCTTCTGACATTTCTAACTATTCGGTTAGCGTTTTTCACTTAATGAATCACGCTTATTTTCAAAACATTACTATTTCTGAATACATATTTGATGATTCATGCCATGTCAGTTTTCCTTTGCTAATTGAAATTTTATTCCAAAGATATAATCTTAGAGCTTGCTTATACTAAGTATACATATAAATTGAAAAAAAAAAAAAAAAAAGTTGTGGACATTATTACATATTAGCCCCCAAACTTCTTAAAATGTCAAAAAACGCCCCTAAAGTGTTTATTTTACTCTTTTTGTTTAAAAAGGAAGTATCATTGCCGACTTACTGCAGCATTTCACTATAAAACTTCACAATTCTCCGCCTTTTATGCTACCAAAAATTCTCCGCCATGAACGACCCCAATCGGCCAGTTACCGGTTACCCTGCCGCCGGAGCACCTCCGCCAAACCCTAACGGTTACGGAGGTGCTGCTCACCAACAACCACCGATAGGCACCGCTTACCCATATGCAGCACCGCCACCTGCCTCCGCGGTGTACTACCAAAACAACCCGTACTACCAACCTAATAATCCCTACGATGCCCAACGCAACACCTTCCTCCGCCGAGTGATCGGTATGGCTATAGCTGCTATGGTCATCGCTGGTACCTTTGTTTTCATTCTCTGGCTTATACTCCGTCCTCGAATCCCCGAGTTCAGAGTTGATTCACTGTCAGTATCGAATCTTAATCTCACCAATTCGCTGATTTCTGGTAAATGGGACCTTCGTTTTACTGTGAGAAACCCAAATAAGAAGATGACTCTTTACTATGATGATGTCGCCGCTGCGGTTTTCTATGATGACGTGTCGCTTTCGGATACAACGGTTCCGCCTTTCTTTCAGGAGAAGAGGGCTGAGACGGCCCGGCAAGCGAGTTTTGCTACTGCGGGAGCATATGTGAATAATCGGGCTTTTGATCAGATGAACAAAGAAAGGTCGCGAAAAGGTGCAATTGGGTTCAATGTGAGGATGGTGGCTAGGGTTAGGTTTAGGGCTGGGGCTTGGAGAGCGAGGAGGAGGTTTGTAAGGGTCTATTGTAAGGATTTGTCAGTGGAGGTCGGGTCGAATAATTCATCGGGTACCTTGCTTGGTGGTGCACGACAGTGCCGCGTTGGACTCTGACGGTGATCTTTGCTTGTTTTAAGGTGAAAATCTATTGCTATTGGCAAATGCAATGTGGTTAATTGTGGTCTGAGTAATTATAAGAAAGACTAGTTATAAGGGTTCATTGGTTTACATTGTGTATAATTTTCTCAGTAGTTGTTTTTCTGAGGTACATTGGTTATCAAGCTAATAGCTTTTCCTTGGTTGTTCTTGCTTTTAATAGTCCATAGCATAACGAATGAAGTGGACATGAATGTAAACTTGATATGTTATGTTAAAAAGTAAATATGAATTGAGAGTAGTTATATACATCACTGATCTTGAGGTAAATCGAGATGTAGAAAGGCCCTTTAGTTCAATTATGGAATTTGCTTCTGGATCATTCCGCTGATTCACATATTTGATTATTGACATTAGCCTGTATAACTTATTTTTTTGTCCTGGTGCTCTGACATGTTTGTTTTCCAAGTCCAACCAAAGTTCTTTTTGGAATATAATCTACTGGAAAGTGATACGTAATAGTTCAAGGAGAGTAGGATTTGTTTAGTTCATGTGCAATTTTTGTATATATTGTTTTCTTCTATACTAGCTGCTGGTAGAAGTTCACTCTTGAACTGCGACAACTGGAATGTGCTCATCTCTTGGTAGATGATAAGTACACTGGCCAGTTGCTGATGTGTTCAAGACCTCCTAGTTTTTGCTGAAATAGAGGATATCACCTTTCTTAGTGTCTGTATTCTGATCTGGTTAGGTAACCGACAGCTCGGAGCACATATGTCTGTGTCTCTTCAAATCTGGACCTACAGTCCTCAAATGAGGAAGACTGTCACAAACTTGAAGGTTTAGATTCTTGGTCCTAAAGAATCCTAATCATGGCTGTTACTGATGACTTTGGCTTACTCTTAAAAGTTCCCTGATCTCCACACTTGATAACCTAAGAAGATGTGTGGATTTGAGAAGAAGAGTGAATATTAGGGGATAGGAAAGGACTTCAGTAATTGGAGATGTGAAATGCACAGATGAAATTAGAGTTAAGATGAGTCAGTTTCAGTGGTTTAAGAATTTCAAGGTGTGCAGCTGCTAGCTGCATTTATGGGTACTTGGTCTTAATGGTAAGATTAAACGATTAGTTAAGCTGTAGGACGTTTTTCTACATTTGCAAATTTATCACTGCTTGTATGATTGCATACTTCCCATCCATCTGAGAATGTACTTTCCCGGTAATTGTTCCATATTCTTGCTTTATGGTGTAATGATAAAAGTGTTGGAAAGAAGTGGATGTGAAAAGGTATATGAATATATTTATAGAGAGTATTGCCTCGTGTATGGATGAGGGGATAGGAGTGATATCATAAAATCGACTTCTGGGTTGGGACTTGGGTCAACCATAAATGTTCGGCAGGTTGAGTCACAATTCCTGGCTTAGTAGATGCCATCTTTGCTTCAATCTGTTTTAGTTTTGGAAGATATAATGGTCTAATAAAATACATATACGTCATCCACTATGTATCATTGAATTTGGGTGGGATTGAGTGCTTTCCTTTTAATACTCCTTTATCAGCTCTCCACTTGTTTAAGAAAGAAATCAAGTAGACCTTCTAAGCAATGTGCAGTTTCGATGACGGGACTATGTGTGCTTATTTCTAGCTGATAGTAGGTTTGATTAATTTTTATATGTACGGTCATAATTCATCTTATAGTTCGTTGCATGTTCAGATTTTGTCAGGGGAGGCAGTATCCAACTTTGAGATCTTTAGGTTTTAGTTTCTCAAAATGTAACTTCTGTTCATTACTTATCGCGTCTTAGCTATACTGTTATCCCCAAAAAGATACTACCAATATTTTCATAGAGCCATTATCTGCCCTTCCGCAGAGATCACCTTAAATCACTTGAAGTTATACAAAGCATAGAGTTTCGAATGGGCTTTTCTTTATGCATGCAGTTATATGTTGTACTCTTAATGATAATTTTATATCTATTGCCACAGGTCAAACGATATTATGTGAGCATAAATCTATTGTTGTCATCATAATTTCTCTGAATGTAGAAAAAGCAATGACTTTTGGGGTATTGTGCTGTAATTTTGGTGATTTGAAAATTAAGGGACAACCTTGTGCGTCAAGGAATAAACTTATGACGTACAACGAACAGAACAAACTCAGACATAATAAGGTACATTGTGGGACTTCTCCTAGAAAATACGTGTAGACTATTTTAGATATTTAAGTTTAGAAGATAAAAGGTCAACGCACAACCAATAGAAAAAAAATGATAATGGTCAATGCATAGTGCCTTGTTATATATCAAGGATAAAATTGAAACATTAAATTAGGCACTGGTTTGTTATTTACATCCTCATGTCCAATCTCGCTGGGTTTTGTTAAGGAATCAAGAAGTATACTTGATAGGTATGTTCTTCACACATTTTCTATTTCTAGATCACTTAAATTGAAATGTTGGCAATAGTAGTAGGTACTGGCAGTAGTTTCTAATATACACGTGGTGTTTGTAGCGTTAAATATTCCTTATATTCATGAACAGATCATTTTATCTTTTCCCGTTCTTCTGTGTGCTTTTCCCGTTCTTCTGTGTGGAAGGAAAAAACTTACTTTAGGACTTGCCTGCCATGCTATGCTTCCATAGAGGTTTTCCTTTTAAACTGTTCTCACAGTGATGCAATAAGGTTTTGGAACTTCCTAAATTTTTGAACTGTGCATCACTAATACTCTGATCATTTATTTTTCCAATACTAGTAGTCGTAGTATTACTCTGGGAGTTTCTTGTTATTCCATTTCTATTACTATTTAATGTTTCTTGCACTTCGATTATCGTATTATTTATAGTAGTGACTGCTCCTTTTTAAGTATGCTTTGTCATGCGTTCTTTAGCATTTTGTCTTGTTTCGTTTTTCAAACTGCTTTGTGATGCTGCTTTTACTTGAGCTGAGGGTCTATTGGGAACATCCTCTCTACCTCCCAAGGTAGGGCTGAGGTTAAGTTGTGGCTTGAAATTTTCCACTTTGATCGAGTGGCATTATTAATTTCAAAGAGATCTACCTATTACATTTGTACTTTCCACAACTTTGTCACGGAAGGCCCGTGTATCTGCCTACTGTACTTTGAGCCTGTAGTTTACTAGTGAAGCTTGTACAGTTCATGTTCATATTTTTCAGAACCAAAAAGATATTTTGGCTTCTGTGTTTTTTGATCATATTATTTGTTGGTGCTGTATTTATAGTTCAGGTTTTGTTATGCAGTTAAAGTATATTCCATCTTATCTAAGGGATAAGACGGTAAGAAAAATATGCTTGCGAAACAATACAGTTCTATGTTTGCATGGACTCTTTCACAATTGCAATGGGTACGTGCCGGAACCTTCAGAAGTAGTGTATATTTGGAGAAACCGACATGGATGCAACAACATTTGCTGAGAGTTCAAGCAGACATAGTTTTTATGAGACAAGTTGTTGAAATATGATGTTTTTGTCATCTTGCTTATGAAGCTAACAAAATCTCGTTTACAGGTATGCGTGGGAACAGCGTGTTTTTGCCAGTCTTAGTTGCCGCGTCTCTACCAAAACGACATCAGAGGCTTCTGCTGCTGCTGCTGTTGCTGTTTCATCTGGGATAATTTTTAGGTTTCTTCAATTAGAACTTGGTAGTAGTATCAGTTAATATCATATGCTCCCAAAACATATATTGTACATGCTTTACATTGACAACTTAATTGTCTGTAGATGTCCTTTTTATTAATGTTAAAAGCTTTTGGGGGCTCATTTACTTTACTTCTTCATAATTGTATAGTTGCAATTTAGTTAACTGGCTAAATTGTTTTATATTTTGTGGCGGCGGAGCTAGCTAGGATTTTGAATTTATGGGTTTTAGATTTAAAAAATAGAAAATCATTGGGGGTTCTTAATAATTTTTTGAATCTCTAAACTTCAGTTAGATGTGTAGACTAATATGGTTATTTCTGTTTCCCATAGGTAATTAGTTTGAGTTTGACCTTGAGTGATTTACTATACAAGATGAGGTAATTTTTTATCTATTTCAAAAGAAGAACGATACATTTCTATATTGAGAAACAATTAAGCTATAAATAACATCTAAACATTGCAATTTCTTGTAAATGAGATGGTTTATCGACGAATACATGAACTTTGTGCTCTGATTGCATATATGACTTCATTTATCAAGTTACTATGGTTAGGGTAGAGCTATGTATAATTCATTCTTGATTAAAGGTTTTGGGTACGAACTTTGAGTATGAAATCATATCTTATAGGAAGTGCATCTTCAAAATGGAACTTCTCGATATGAATTCAGATTAGTCGAATTCTAAATTGATTCTGACAATGCCTGAGGGAGAAACAACTTCTTTTTCAACAAAGTTACAAAAGGTCCTTAGTCTCAAAGTATTCTTTTCTTTTCCTCTTTCTCAGTTTTTTTATCCCTTAGAAAGTTAGATTCTTAACACATAGATGAGAAAAGAGGTTGGTGGTATAGGTTTCAAGTTCGAAACCCCTTGCCACCGAAAGTAAGGGATTGTCTTCTGGCTCGGGTTCGTTGCACTCAGCTAACCTAGTGTGGTTTACCTCTCTTGTGTGGTTTATGAGTTATTGCATAGAAGCAGAAGTTTTACCTTGTGCACACCCAAAAGATACAACTGCGGAGTTTCCTTGTCATATAAAAAAAAAGAGGTGGTGATATTAGTATTTGCTTTGGATATTTCTCTTGTTCCCTACACCTTTTCCTTCTTTGTCTTCTCTGCTTGGATTAAAAAGAGATTGAAAATTTTATCCACATTTAATATTTACATCAAATTAATATATTATAAATAATATACATAATCTTTATAAAAACATATTTTTTGCTTAACTATAATCATCAAGTCATAATATGTATAGAGCGCGAATAAATAATTAAATAATAGAAGTTTCCATCATATTTCTACAATTGTGTGGCAACTTCGTAGTTCATTACATATCATAACGTTAGTATAACTTATTCAGCACAATTTCGTAAATGAATTCTGAATAGAAATGTGTACATAGTGTCA
>NC_064292.1:5679296-5716199 GCF_019186545.1 Solanum stenotomum
CTTCAGATTCCCAACCTCACAGACGAAGACATGCTGTTCCACTTCATGGACGGATTACAGAATTGGGCCAAGACCGAGTTAGAACGGCGTCAGGTCAAAACCATAGATGAGGCCATCACCCAGGCTGAGTCCTTAACGGACTTTAAGCACGAACGGCATGACAAGACAAAGGGCAAGGATGCAAGGAGCAGTCATGCCAAAGGTGGGGGAGACCGTGTCCGAGGCAAGGAGCAGCAGGCACACCCCAAGCAGCACGACCCCCACAGGTCGGATAGCAGACGGTTTGTACGCCAAAACTACACTGAGAAGAAGGCGCAGACCGCCAAAGGAGATGGGTGCTACATATGCGGAGGACCACATGGCTACGCCAGGTGCCCGGAGATGAAGAACCTTGGCGCCATCCTACGCGAGCGAAAGGAGAAGGACGCGCAAGAGCAAGGGCAAGACGCGGGCACAACGCAGTTGGGCATGGTAGGATTATGCGGGGCGATAGCCAAGCAGACGAAAAAGCCAGGAGACTTCAGTACGCAATATGTAGGCATCTCCATAAATGGACGCGCAGCTCGTGCCATGGTGGACACCGGGGCAGAAGCTAATATCATGACCAAGGCGGCAGCAGAAAGGTTAGGACTGAAATATGTCCCAAGCAACACCCGCCTCAAGACAGTCAACGCACCACCGACCCCCGTGTGTGGAATCGCCCAGGAAGTAAGCATCACGTTAGGAAGCTGGCAAGGTAAGACCAACTTCACTGTCGCCCCTTTAGATCTTTTTGACATAATTCTTGGGCAAGAATTCTTCCAACAGTGCCACACGATGATTGACCCCCAACTCCAACGACTCATGGTCCTGGAGCGGGAAGGGTCATGCATGGTACCTCTAGTCAAGGTACCAAAGAAGGAAGGACACGCCCTCCTATCGGCCATGCAGATTATGAAAGGCCTGAAGAAAGGGGAGCCGACGTTCTTAGCCACCGTTGCAAGTTCGAAAGAAGACAACGGTGATAAAGAACCCTTGCCACCGATCGTGGAGAAGGTCCTTGAAGAAAATAAGGACGTGATGCCGGTCGAGCTGCCAAAGACCCTACCTCCGAGGCGCGAGGTAGACCACAAGATAGAGCTGGAGGTTGGGGCTAAGCCACCTGCACATGCCCCCTACCGCATGGCTCCACCCGAGTTAGCGGAGCTAAGGAAACAGCTGAAAGAGCTCCTCGAAGCCGGTCACATTCGTCCGTCTAAAGCACCTTATGGCGCGCCGGTGTTATTCCAGAAGAAGAAGGACGGATCCTTGCGTTTATGCATCGACTATCGGGCGCTTAATAAGGTAACAATTAAGAATAAATATCCTATCCCGCTTATCGCAGATTTATTTGATAGACTTGGACAGGCCAAGTACTTCACAAAGATGGACCTCCGAAAAGGGTACTACCAAGTACGCATCGCAGAAGGGGACGAGCCAAAGACAGCGTGCGTAACCCGATATGGAGCATACGAGTGGTTGGTAATGCCTTTTGGCCTAACCAACGCACCCGCCACATTCTGCACGCTGATGAACAGGATCTTCCAGCCCTACCTGGACCAGTTCGTGGTAGTATACTTGGACGACATAGTCATCTACAGCAACACTTTGGAGGAGCACGTGGAGCATTTACGGAAAGTCTTCCAAGTCTTAAGAGAAAACCAGCTTTATGTTAAGCGGGAGAAATGCGAGTTCGCCCAACATGAAGTACATTTCTTGGGGCATGTCATTAGCCAGGGCGAACTTCGGATGGACGACACCAAAGTACGGGCAATCCAAGAATGGGAGGTGCCCACCAACGTGACTGAGCTGCGTTCGTTTCTCGGACTTGCGAATTATTACCGCAGGTTCATAAGGGGCTACTCCGCAAGGGCCGCTCCGCTAACTGAGTTATTAAAGAAGAATAAGCCATGGGTGTGGAGCGCGGAGTGCAAGCAAGCGTTCGAAGGTCTTAAGACCGCGATAACGGAAGAGCCGGTCTTAACGCTACCCAACTTCTCTAAGACCTTCGAAGTACACACGGATGCCTCAGACTTCGCTATTGGAGGAGTCTTAATGCAGGAAAGACACCCCATAGCATTCGAAAGCCGCAAGCTGAACGAGGCCGAGCGACGCTACACGGTGCAGGAGAAGGAAATGACGGCCATAGTGCATTGCCTGCGTACATGGAGGCATTACCTGTTAGGCTCCAAGTTCGTGGTCAAGACAGATAACGTAGCCACTAGCTACTTTCAGTCACAGAAGAAGATCACACCGAAACAAGCTAGATGGCAGGACTTTCTAGCCGAGTTCGACTACGTCTTGGAGTATAAACCAGGAAGAGGCAATGTTGTGGCCGATGCGCTAAGCAGGAAGGCCGAGCTAGCTGCCATCACTACAGCCCATTGTGATATTCAAGACGCAATCAGGGATGGCATGCAACATGACCCCGAAGCCAAGAAGCTGCTGGAGTTAGCCGCCCAAGGCAAGACCAGGCGCTTTTGGGTAGAAGAAGGCCTCTTACTCACAACTGGTCGCAGAGTCTACGTGCCGAAGTTCGGGACCATCTGGCGGCGAATAATCAAGGAAAGCCACGACACACCGTGGGCCGGGCATCCAGGGCAGCGAAGGACGAGGGCGCTGATCGAAGCCATCTATTTCTGGCCACGCATGCGGGATGATATCGAGTGCTATGTGCAGACTTGTCTTGTGTGCCAGCAAGACAAAGTAGAACAAAAGCATCCGGGAGGACTATTGGAGCCACTACCCGTAGCGGAACGTCCATGGGAGAGCGTAACTATGGACTTTATCACTTCACTACCTAAGTCCGACGGGTATGGAACGATCATGGTCGTGGTGGACAGGTTCTCAAAGTATGCTACCTTTATACCCGCCACAGCCGGATGCACCGCTAAGGAGGCTGCTCGATTGTTCTTCAAGAACGTAGTAAAATATTGGGGGTTGCCAAGACACATCATTAGCGACAGAGACCCCCGCTTTACTGGGAACTTTTGGAAGGAGCTGTTCGAGATACTTGGCACTAAACTTCACTTCTCCACAAGTTTCCACCCGCAGACAGACGGCCAGACAGAACGTGTTAACGCCCTGCTAGAGTGCTACTTAAGGCACTATGTCAGTGCCCATCAAAAGGATTGGGCCAGACTCCTAGACATGGCGCAATTTTCATACAATTTGCAAAGGAGTGAGTCCACCGGGCGCACGCCGTTTGAGTTGGCGACGGGCCAACAGCCCCAAACTCCACATTCTTTGCCAGCCGCTTTTGAAGGGAAGAGTTTGGGAGCCTACCATCTTGCCAAAGGATGGGAGGAGCAGCTTGACACTGCCAAGTCCTACTTGGACAAGGCAGCAAACAAGATGAAGAAGTTTGCCGACCGCAGACGACGTCCCACAGACTATAAGGAAGGCGACATGGTCTTGGTGAAATTCAACCCAAGACAATTCAAGGCACTAAGAGGCGTTCATCAAAACTTAGTGCGAAAATATGAGGGGCCGTTCAAGATCGTTGCCAAGGTAGGCAAGATCTCATACAAGGTGGAGTTGCCTCCGCACTTCAAAATACATCCGGTGTTTCATGCAAGCGTCCTCAAGCCTTACCATGAGGACAAGGAAGACACTAGCCGGAACCAACCCCGCCGGGCCCCCATTACTGTCACTGCCTCGCACGACCGGGAGATTGAAGCTATCATAGACTATCAAGCTAAACGGAAGCGGGGTCAGCAAGCCAGCGCCATGTTTCTTGTGCATTGGAAGGGACAATCTCCGGAGGAGGCCACATGGGAGAGATATGAAGACTTGTGGCAATTCAAAGACCAAGTCCGGGATTTTCTGCAGCAGTGCGCCGCGATCGTCGCATCATCAGGTGGGGGAGCATGTGACGTCCCGCCACCGACATAGGCAACTTTTGCAAAGAAGAAGGCATGGAGGTTTCTAGAATAGGCTAGAAAACCTTAGATATTTCAAGAGAACTTTAGAGAAGTGTAGAATTCTCTAGATAGGGGTCAAAGTGTAAATATTTGAGGGACCTCTCATGTAAATATTAATTGCACTTTAGTCCTTGGAGAGTAGTATAAATAGAGGTGCCACCATTTGCAAAGGCACCAAGCAAGTTGTAAGCAATCTTCCAAAGCTCAATACAAAGCCTTCTTCAAAAAGCTCTCTTTGTTCTTTCCAAAACTTTCCTTAAGCATTCTCTTAGCAATCCAAGCCCAAAAAGGCTTCCTTGAGTTTACAAGATCTTGAAAGATTAGTGAGTAAACCGTCAAGGGCCGCACGGAATCTTAGCCATCACTCTAAGTCCGTGACAAAGTGGTATCAGAGCAAAGGTTCGATACTAAGGGAATGGCAACAGAAGGGGAGATAAACGCTGCTAGCACCACCAACATCCGTCCTGATGGTGGAAAGAAGTCCCGAAAGGGCAAGAAGTATCAAAAGAGTCCTGAAGAAATGCTGCCGGATCCCACACCTAGCGAGGCACTCACATCTCATCCACCAGGCAAGTGACGATGAACTTGGCGAGGAGGCCATCGACGTCACCGCTGGCGAAGACTGGGTCGCAAGGGTTGAAGTGGCAAGACAAGCCGTGGAGATATTAGGCCGACGCATGAATGTGGCCGACGGCAAATTCAAAACTCTTGAAGACTTCACCCTTGAAGAGACAGAAAACATTCGGAAGGAATTGGAGGCACGCCAGCGGGCCGAATTTGAGATGAAGGAGGCCATCACTTCCTTGGAGTGCCGGCTCATGGAGGCGTTGAACACAATTGAAACCATGAAAGCCGAAATGAAGGCACTTAAGGAAGGCAAAGAAGCTGGAGGATCGGCGTCACCCGACTATGATAGGGAGGCCAGGGTCGAGGCTCCCAAACCACCGATGTTCAAAGGCGTCCGTGACGCGCAAGAGGTGGAGAATTTCTTATGGCACTTGGAGAACTACTTCAAGTGTAGTCGGGTGAGAAGCGATGAAAATAAGATCAACACTGCTGTGTTGTATCTCTCCGAAATGGCCATGCTATGGTGGAGACGAAAGGAAGCTGAAATAGGGAAGGGAACGTGCGCTATCAACACGTGGGAGCAATTCCGCGAAGAATTCAAGAAAGTTTTCTTCCCTACCAACGTCATATACGAGGTTAAGCGTAAGTTCAGGGAGCTGAAGCAGACAGGAAGCATTCGGGCATACGTTAAGGAGTTCACTACNCGGCCATGCAGATTATGAAAGGCCTGAAGAAAGGGGAGCCGACGTTCTTAGCCACCGTTGCAAGTTCGAAAGAAGACAACGGTGATAAAGAACCCTTGCCACCGATCGTGGAGAAGGTCCTTGAAGAAAATAAGGACGTGATGCCGGTCGAGCTGCCAAAGACCCTACCTCCGAGGCGCGAGGTAGACCACAAGATAGAGCTGGAGGTTGGGGCTAAGCCACCTGCACATGCCCCCTACCGCATGGCTCCACCCGAGTTAGCGGAGCTAAGGAAACAGCTGAAAGAGCTCCTCGAAGCCGGTCACATTCGTCCGTCTAAAGCACCTTATGGCGCGCCGGTGTTATTCCAGAAGAAGAAGGACGGATCCTTGCGTTTATGCATCGACTATCGGGCGCTTAATAAGGTAACAATTAAGAATAAATATCCTATCCCGCTTATCGCAGATTTATTTGATAGACTTGGACAGGCCAAGTACTTCACAAAGATGGACCTCCGAAAAGGGTACTACCAAGTACGCATCGCAGAAGGGGACGAGCCAAAGACAGCGTGCGTAACCCGATATGGAGCATACGAGTGGTTGGTAATGCCTTTTGGCCTAACCAACGCACCCGCCACATTCTGCACGCTGATGAACAGGATCTTCCAGCCCTACCTGGACCAGTTCGTGGTAGTATACTTGGACGACATAGTCATCTACAGCAACACTTTGGAGGAGCACGTGGAGCATTTACGGAAAGTCTTCCAAGTCTTAAGAGAAAACCAGCTTTATGTTAAGCGGGAGAAATGCGAGTTCGCCCAACATGAAGTACATTTCTTGGGGCATGTCATTAGCCAGGGCGAACTTCGGATGGACGACGCCAAAGTACGGGCAATCCAAGAATGGGAGGTGCCCACCAACGTGACCGAGCTGCGTTCGTTTCTTGGACTTGCAAATTACTACCGCAGGTTCATAAGAGGTTACTCCGCAAAGGCCGCTCCGCTAACTGAGTTATTAAAGAAGAATAAGCCATGGGTGTGGAGCGCGGAGTGCAAGCAAGCGTTCGAAGGTCTTAAGACCGCGATAACAGAGGAGCCGGTCTTAACGCTGCCCAACTTCTCTAAGACCTTCGAAGTACACACGGATGCCTCAGACTTTGCTATTGGAGGAGTCTTAATACAGGAAAGACACCCCATAGCATTCGAAAGCCGCAAGCTGAACGAGGCCGAGCGACGCTACACGGTGCAGGAGAAGGAAATGACGGCCATAGTGCATTGCCTGCGTACATGGAGGCATTACCTGTTAGGCTCCAAGTTCGTGGTCAAGACAGATAACGTAGCCACTAGCTACTTTCAATCACAGAAAAAGATCACACCGAAACAAGCTAGATGGCAGGACTTTCTAGCTGAGTTCGACTACGTCTTGGAGTATAAACCAGGAAGAGGCAATGTTGTGGCCGACGCACTAAGCAGGAAGGCCGAACTAGCTGCCATCACTACAGCTCATTGTGATATCCAAGACGCAATCAGGGATGGCATGCAACATGACCCCGAAGCCAGGAAGCTATTGGAGTTAGCCGCCCAAGGCAAGACTAGGCGCTTTTGGGTAGAAGAAGGCCTCTTGCTCACAACCGGTCGCAGAGTCTACGTGCCGAAGTTCGGGAACATCAGGCGGCGGATAATCAAGGAAAGCCATGACACACCATGGGCCGGGCATCCAGGGCAGCGAAGGACGAGGGCGCTGATCGAAGCCATCTATTTCTGGCCACGCATGCGGGACGATATCGAGTGCTATGTGCAGACCTGTCTTGTGTGCCAGCAAGACAAAGTGGAACAAAGGCATCCGGGAGGATTATTGGAACCACTACCCGTAGCAGAACGTCCATGGGAGAGCGTAACTATGGACTTCATCACTTCACTACCCAAGTCCGACGGGTATGGAACTATCATGGTCGTGGTGGACAGATTCTCAAAGTATGCTACCTTCATACCCGCCACAGCCGGATGCACCGCTAAGGAAGCCGCTCGGTTGTTCTTTAAGAACGTGGTGAAGTATTGGGGGCTGCCGAGGCACATCATTAGCGACCGAGACCCCCGCTTTACTGGGAACTTTTGGAAGGAGCTGTTCGAGATACTTGGCACCAAACTTCACTTCTCCACAAGTTTCCACCCGCAGACCGACGGCCAGACCGAACGTGTCAACGCCCTGCTGGAATGCTACCTGAGGCACTATGTTAGTGCGCATCAGAAGGATTGGGCCAGACTCCTAGACATGGCACAGTTTTCTTATAACTTACAAAGGAGCGAGTCCACCGGGCGCACACCATTTGAGTTGGCGACAGGCCAACAGCCCCAAACTCCACATTCTTTACCGGCCGCTTTCGAAGGGAAGAGTTTGGGAGCATACCATCTTGCCAAAGGATGGGAAGAACAGCTTGACACTGCCAAGTCTTACTTGGACAAGGCAGCAAACAAGATGAAGAAATTTGCCGACCGCAGACGACGTCCCACGGATTATAAGGAAGGCGACATGGTCTTGGTAAAGTTCAACCCAAGACAGTTCAAGGCACTAAGAGGCGTTCATCAAAACTTAGTGCGAAAATATGAGGGTCCGTTCAAGATCGTTGCCAAGGTAGGCAAGATCTCATACAAGGTGGAGTTGCCTCCACACTTCAAAATCCATCCGGTGTTCCATGCAAGCGTCCTTAAGCCTTACNAATTTTATCCACATTTAATATTTACATCAAATTAATATATTATAAATAATATACATAATCTTTATAAAAACATATTTTTTGCTTAACTATAATCATCAAGTCATAATATGTATAGAGCGCGAATAAATAATTAAATAATAGAAGTTTCCATCATATTTCTACAATTGTGTGGCAACTTCGTAGTTCATTACATATCATAACGTTAGTATAACTTATTCAGCACAATTTCGTAAATGAATTCTGAATAGAAATGTGTACATAGTGTCATGCCCCGCCACTATCGGAGCCAAATTTTGCAGCGAAGAAGGCATAGAGGTTTCTAGAGTCAAGTAGAGAACTCTAGAATGCCTTAGACATTTCAAGAAGGCCTTGGAGACTTCTAGGCTATGTAGAATTCTCTAGAAAAGGGGCCAATGTGTAAATACTTTAGGGACTTCTCATGTAAATATTAATTACACTTTAGTCCTTGGAGAGTAGTATAAATAGAGGTGCCACCATTTGCAAAGGCACCAAGCAAGTTGTAAGCAATCTTCCAAAGCTAATACAAAAGCCTTCTTCCAAATTCTCTCTCTTTGTTCTTTCCAAAACTTTCCTTAAGCATTCTCTTAGCAATCCAAGTCCTAAAGGCTTCCTTGAGTTTACAAGACTCTTGAAAGATTAGTGAGTAAACCGTCAAGGGCCACACGGAAACTTAGCCATCACTCTAAGTCTGTGACAATAGGCTCTTTTCTCTTATTTTTATGGAGTGACGATAATTTTTAATAGACTCTCATCTTAAAAAAATCTCTAACAAATTTGAAAGAGCAAAAGGCACATGCACAAGTGAATTCTAAATAGGATATAATATACGTAGAGAATAAATTTTCTAACAAATTAAGAATAGAGTTAGGTTTAAGGTAATAACTAGTGCCCCTAACTCTATTCTTAATCAGAATTTCGGAGAACTCTAAGAATATAATGATTTTTAGTAAGAATTTTTTATTTTTAATGAAGTATTTCGAGTTCAACTTATGAAAATAGAAAAATTCTTACTAAATAGGAAGCATTTCTCCCGATGATTATGGTAAAAAGCAAGACTTCTTCTATAATTTGTAGGCAAGATAAAATAAAAATTTGATTAGCTTATTATTAAAAAATTAAAACAATCTCAGATATAAATATTAATATTTACTCCCTTCCTATAAAACTATGAAGTATGATAAAAATACGATAAGTAGGTACATAAGGTGGCAATAACATTTATTACATTTGTTGACCCATTGTATGGTAAAAACAAGAAATTAATTGATTTTACATAATATAAACCTAAATTAATTGAGCTAATGAATTTTGATAGCAAACTACTAGACAAAAAAATGTCTTTATTACATGAAAAATGTGTTTTATTATCTTTTGCTCATTCATTTGTATTTTGATATTTTGTTGTTATATTTTATTTTATTTTATTTTTATATTTATGCTATGAATTCTTTTATTCTTTTTTTTTCTTCCTTTTTAAGTCGGGAGTTTATTGAAAATTATCTATTTATCTCTATAAAGACAGAATGATCTATATATATCTTGTTTCTAAATTTTATTTCTGAAATTGCACGAAATATGTTCTTGATATTATTGTTATCGTCTTTATTCATGAAAAAAGAAATCAAAATTTCCAAATAATGAAAAACTCCAAATTAAAGTTCTTACACTTTCTTAGGCAGAGTTGGTGGGTGTGACTTGAGAATCATGTCATACCTTCATCATGTCATTTGCATTTACAATAAATATATATATATATATATACTTTTTGGTATAATTCTTGAATCTTTCTTTATAACTTTTTAACCTTTTAACCCTTGTTTTTTTTGTGTGTAGAAGCATCTATCCCTAAAAGATAAGGTTGTACCAAACAAAACTTCAATTACCATCACCAAACTTCATTTTCCACCATTCACTTTAATATCATCTAATTCATCATAAGTAATAGTAGTTGGTACATCTTTGGCTTTTGTATTGATCTTTGGCACAATTTATTAATAACTACTATCTATGGCAGGATAAATAAGATTATTTAACTCTGACATACGTCTCTTATAAATAGATATGGACCTTATAAATAATATAAATTTAAATTAATCATATTAATATGTTATAATTCTTCCTTTACGGATAGTAAATGGTGATATAAAAAAAGACTTAGTTCTTATTAATGGAAAGTACGTGTCGATTCATGTATTAAACTAAACAAAACTAGAGTTTAAGTTATATACATCATCAGTTTAATAATGTGATTTTACATCATCAAGTTGATTTTACTTATAACAATATATATTCAGTATAATTTCACAAGTGGAATTGAAAAAGATAGAATATACACAAATCTTATTTCTATCTCATAAAAATAAAGAGACTGCCTCTGAGACGCACGACTCAAATAACACATCTCAAAATCATGATTAGTTTTTTTCTAAAAAAAAGGAAGATTTTCATATATATCCGCTACTTTGTTCCCTTCTAACACCTACAAACCATATTTCATCAACTTATCTCAAAACTCAAACAAATACTCTCTCAACTTCAACTCTCTCAAACAACCAATAAATCACACCACCACCATCCACCACCATCATGACGGAAAAGGACTGCGGCCACCACATCGACGATGAGCGGCACAACCTCCAACGCCGCCTAATCACCGCCTTGATCGCGTTCGTAACCCTAATCCTCTTCACAATCCTCCTCATTTTTCTCATCCTACGTCCAACAAAACCACATTTCATCCTCCAAGACGCGACCGTGTACGCGTTCAACGCCTCTACCCCCTTTAATTTCCTCACGACCAACATACAAATCACGATCGCCTCTCGTAACCCTAATGATAAAATTGGAATTTACTACGATAAACTCGATGTCTACGCCACGTATCGTGGCCAACAAGTTACACTACCAACATTGTTGCCACAAACGTACCAAGGTCACAAAGATGTGTCGATATGGTCACCTTTTGTGTATGGTAATAATGTACAAATTGCACCTTACTTAGGTAATGAAATTAGTCAAGATATACTATTTGGTACAATTTTATTAAATGTTAGGATTGATGGAAGAGTTAGGTGGAAAGTTGGGAGTTTTATTTCAAGTAAATATCATTTGTATGTTAATTGTCCTGCTTATGTTGGTATTGGTGGAAAATTTCTTGGGAATAGTGTTGTTGGGAAGTATCAATTGGTGCAAAATTGTCATGTTGATGTTTGAAGAATAATTGAAGAATTTCTCTATTTTCAAAACTATCTTTCTCCTCTCTCTCTCTACTAGATCTTTTTTCTTTGGTGAAATCTTCTAGTATTCGATATTCAGTATTATATTAGTCTTACGGAATAGAGCAAAGCATTTTCGTATCAAAAGTTATTCTATTTTGGGAGTTTAGACTCGAGATTTCTAGTTAACTTCGTGTATACCTAGCTATTCTGAAGGTTTAAACTCGAAACTTTTGAGTTAGATAGAACGATTTAACCACAGTTTCTTTATCTAGAATGTACGGTTTGTTGATCATACACTTTCCTTTTAAATTTTTGTATTTTATTAGTCTTACTAAAGAGAAAAATGCTTCCTATCTCATAAGTTTTTCTATTTGAAGAGTTCGAACTCAAAATCTATAATTAACAATCGTGTAGTGCCTAGCTATTAAAAAGGAAGCACTTCTTACTAGTGTTTTTGTCATTTCAAAGCTATGAACCCGAAACTTCTAAATAAGGTAAAAAAATTTAACCTCGATTTCTTCATCTAGGTTTTACCGTGTAGCGTTTTATTTTATTTTTTCGAAATCATCACCAATTGGTTGTAAGTCACTAATGTGGGGGTTAGACTTGATCCCTGCCATGTCCATTAATTCAGAAAGTGTACAAAATTAGAGGGGAACATGAACCAACCTTACCTCCAACAAGAACCGTGTAGCACTTTCCCTTTTGTTTTTAATATGTTTTGAATTTTTGTAATTTTATTGTTATTGTTTTAGACCTTTGTGGGGATTGTTTTATTTTGGTGTTAATTCACTTGAATTTTTTTCCTCTCTTCTTTTTTTTCTTTTTTTGGTTAGTGAATATTTGTAGAATGCATAAACTTTTAATTGGTGAGAAGCAAAAGTTTAAGAATCAAGTTAGGGACATCGGATAGTTTGATGAACAAAATATTTCAGTTAATTATTTCGAATCTTGAAAAAGGCTATACCAAGAAGCGTGATGTAATCTTAAAATATTCATGTTTTCACGAGTTAGATATGGCATGATCTTAGGATCTTGTTACAAGGGTGCAATACATGCACCAACAACTTTCTAGTATCTACAAAACTATTTTATGGATTGAAACAAAGTATATATGCTTAATAGATACAAGTGAATTCACGTTCATAGATGTATAGAAATATTCCGTATTCACGTAGAATTTGAGAAAAAGATTATAGATGTAAGCGACGTAAGGTATCAATAGTTGATTCAAAAAATCCTATCTAAATACGGGATACATCATGCACCGAGTTTCAATAAATAGTTTAACAATGATATAAATTTTTCTCATTAATTGTTTTTTTTGTTTTTCTTAGTTCGAGTCATGCAAGAACTTTGGACATGCAATACATGTCATTAAAGGAAGAAGTCGTTTCTATCATAATATTTTTCATTTTCATAATCAAACTTAAATTTTTTAAATTAAAAATGAAAGAATCGTATTCATCCGCGATGAGAAAGAGATAGGAGAGGTAAATGCTGATTCCCACTTGTGAAAAAAAGGTGGTGTGTGGTGCAGAAAAAGCTTGAGAATGTGGTACGTTATTAATTATAGTAACTTCTTTATACCTACTGCTACTTTTTCTTACTTTATTTTTTTGCTTTTATTTACTGCTAACTGTACCCACTATATATACACAATCATGTAAGTTTGTAACACAACTATGATATATGTGTGCTTTTGAAAAGCTTTTTATCATCAACATGGTTGAATTTGGTAAGATGGTTCGGGATTTCTCCACTCTTTTAAGTTTGTCTCAGGTGAAAAATATTTTAAGAAATGAATTTTGTAATGCGTGAATTCAAATTTTATTTAACTCTAATATAAACATCAGACATCGAGTAAAGAAAAACAAAGAAGCTTTTTATTGATCATTTAGCTTAGTCCTTACGAATCAGTTTAATTTCTCACAACATTTGTTAAGTGATCCATATAATTAAAGGACTGTATTTTAAGAGGTGTGATGTAAATAGTATATCTTAATTAGTTATAATTCTCACAACTCAAAATTATATGCCCTATAGATCACACAAAAATAATTTTATCATTAATCGAAAGCTCCTCAGATGATGAATAGAAGCTTTTTTCTTCTTTTTTTTTTGTGTTCAGAATTGAACAGAAGGATCTGTCTTTGTTACATTCAATGGATGGCTACTTGACAAACACAAGTTTAATACTCGACAATAATTGAACTGACTCACTTCTCTATTAGAACTAGAAAAATATGACCCGTGGCACAGGTCCAACGTAGCTAGTTTGATGTTATTCACAATAATAATTGGAAAATATATACTTTCTTTGTCCAAATTTATATGATTTACTTTCCTTTTTAGTTAGTGTCAAAAAGAATGACACATTTTCATATTAAGTAAGAATTTAACTATAATTTGTCTATTTATCCTTAATGAAATGATTTACTGTCACACAAATCTCTATCATTCATTTTGGACCGCAAGTTTTAAAAGTCTTCATTTCTTTCTTAAATTCTGTGCCGAGTCAAACTACCTCACGGAGGGAGTATTAATTATTTGATAGTATTTACCAAGAGGAGCCAAGTTTCCAAAATAGTTTTGCGCGTCTTATTTACATAAGTTTACAAAATAGTTTTGTGCGTCTTATTTATATATATTTACAAAATAGTTTTGCGCGTCTTATTTACACAAGTTTACAAAATAGTTTTGTGCGTCTTATTTACATAAATTTACAAAATCTAATGTATCTTCAAGTTTCATATTCTTAACCATAAAATTGAGACCCACTACATAAAGAAGGTGAGATTAAAGTGAATCACAATCACTTGAAACGATTAATAATCAAAATGAATTAAGAGTTATGACCACTTTTATTCCCAAACTTACAACAAAAAAAACATAGGCACACATCCTTTTGTGATTATTATCCATACTTATAAATGATCGACATACATATATGTAAGGAAGGAGAAAAAAAGAATGAATAAATATCCTTTTAGTTGAGATGGTATTGAAGTTAGGAAGAGTTCACAAATTGACTTGGCGGTGTCTACTCCAAAGTCAATGAATTCTGTTAAGTTGTTGGTTCTAATTACAAAGAATTGAAGTTAGAAGAGGTTACCATATTCAACAATATAAATGGATCTCTAACATATCCCAACTAACTAATGAAAAAATTAGCTAACTAGTCAAAATTTCTAACATAATTATTAAAAACATCTACACTTTAACATAATTATTTAAAATGTCAATATGTCAATATTTTAGCAAATAAAGTGTATCCATCATATTCTCTCTCATATTTTTTCAATTTAATTTTTATATCTCTCATATATAGCAAATTATATGTTTATAATTATCCTCCTAAAATAAATCTTATTTTCACTCCCCTTCAACCACAATTTTCACTCTCCTTCAATCCCACTTTCTCTCTATTCATTATTTTTATTCCCCTCTCTTCGTCCAAATTCTTTCTTCTTCTTTTTTTCAAAATGAAAAAGAATTCTATAAAAGATATGTATCAAATTATCATTTGATCGGATAACTTCTTATTGGATTTATATTTATTAAGTTCATATCAATATATATGCATCAGATTATCATTTGATCGGATAAATTCTTTTTGGATTTATATTTATTAAGTTCATATCAATATTTTTTAGTTTAGATTTGTATATTTTGAGTCTTTTATGTATTTTTGTGTTTCAATATAAAATCGTTTATTTAGTAAATTTTCTTTTGGGTCTGTATTTTTATTAACCTCACTATTATTTAATTTGTGTTGATATTAGTATTGTCAGTTGTATTTTTCATATGTCAATTATATTTTCAGAACATTGCATTTGTTTGAATGAAATTATAAGCGAATTAAATGGTATATATCTTTACTTAAATTTGTACGCATACTAATATGTATGTTGTATTCTTTATATTTGAATTGTATTTTTCAGTAATATAGTATTTATTTTAACATATTGTATTGTATTCATGTGCATTCAAATCATTCATTTTGTATATTATGTTCAAGTTCAATCATCAACTATAATTGTATTCAAAATAAATGTATTTTGTATGTTGTATATCAATTATTTGTACTCATATAGTTTCATTTTAACTTTTGATTAAACAAAAAAATTGTATTCAAAATTGGATTTTGCATTTCAAAAATTGTATTCTAAAGTCGTTTCTTAATTGTTCATCAAATTAATTATTCACTTTTATTTATAACTTTTGATGTAAACAAAAGTTGTATTCTAAACTGATTTGTATTTCAAAATTTTCCTCCCAAACAGAAAAATATAATTTAATTGAATTCACTCCAACAGAAATTGAGTAGTATCAATGGAAATTTAATAATTGCTATTGGAGAATTTGATGAAGAAGAGGGATGGGTGCTAATGCGTTTTTTTTAAAATTTGTAACTTATGAGAATTTTAATTGATATGTTCTTTTTTTAAAAATAAACTCTCCTCTAAATTTTTCATTTCTGTTATTAAAAATAAGTGTATTCTTTTAATTAAATCAAATAAAAAAACATAAATCAAATACATAACAAACTAAAATTTTGACATTTTTAATAAATATTGAAAGTGTGGCTAAGGGATCCTATTAAATGCTAAAATATTGACATTTTGAAAAATTTCCCTAAACTAATACTCCCTTTGTCCTAGATTTACTTTCCTTATTAAAAAATGACACATTACTATATTTAACAACAATTTAACTTTAATATGTTTATTTTATTCTTAATGAAATGATTTTTAGTCACAAATATCTATGACTCACATTGAACTACAAGTTTCAAAAGTTTTTATTTCCTAAACTCCGTGACTAACTCATATAAATTGAAACGAAGAAAATACTAAATTTTATACATGGAATATGATGAATCACATACTTTGACACCTCCAAAATCTCTTTCATACTTTACTTCATTAAACAACACTTGTCTAATTTTGACCAAAAAAATCATTTGAATCCACCAGCTCAACAACGAACCAGCCTTGATGAGCATTTCTTTACTTTAATTTTTTCTCACACAACAAAAAATTGAGCCTCTGCAAATTCAACTGATCTTTCCTCAAATTTTCTGGATCGAACAAAGTCCCACTTCCTATAGTCCAGAGCAAAACCTACAAATCTAGTAAATTAATCTAATTACCCAGAATGAGTATAATCGAATTGAGTTTTCTTTCTTCCATAATTCTTCCATTAAAATTTATGGAGGATGAAGAGAAATCTCAAAGCAAAACCTAACCATCTAACCAAATTATAACTAAACATGATAACAAAAAACGGAATCAATGATACAACAGAATAAATTTATCTGATATAACAACACCACTACACCTTATGCTTGCTCTTTCTTTTCCTAAACACAGAAGAAGAGATACATACCACCAAGAAGAGATCAGTGACATCCTATTTAAGTTAGAGCCAAAGTATTGCTACGTGTCTACTTCAAAGTAGATATAAGACACGTATGTAGCCTGTAATTACAGATCAGTTTGATAGGGCAAATGACCATAATACCGATATTTTAGAATTAATTGCTATAGGATAAATGACCATAATACCCCATATTTTAGAATTAATTTGAAACTATCTCTTTTATATAAGAGAAAAAATCTAATCAAACAATGTTTTTTTTAAAATTTAAAGAAAAAGGGTAAAGTGAAAAATCAATAAATACACTTATAACGATCGGATTTATTGTTACCAAATTCAGTCAATGAATGCGCTTATAACTACCATATTTATTTTCGTAATTTAATGATTTTAACTAATGATAATCAACAAAGGGATGATCTAGACATCTTTTTTTTGTTTTCCACCTAGTGTTAGAAGTCCGCATTAGAGCCACGACTAAATTTGGATCACCACTGCCCGAGACCTCTGGTTAAGGGTGAAGCATCGCACCACTACAACCCATGTTGATAACGATCTAGACATCTAGTCGTTAAAAGAGGATATATATAACGACTAAAATTCTTGCCGCCAATAAAAAAATATTTAACCATAAACAATACACTTTTAACATCGAGATAATTAAATATCAGATATTATCTCATCAAGGTAATCATATTTCTTTCGATAAATATGTTTTTCAGACATTTGAATTTGTTTGGATTAATCTAGACAAATATAACATAGATTTGTGTTTGGGCTGTAAGGACTCTCAACTCCTTACAGCCCGAAGGCCCTAACATTTGGACTACTTTGATAAATTGCCCTTTAACAACTGTTGTATGAAACTCGACAATGTATATATATTCAATGAATTTCTTAAGAGAAATACAGAGTTAGGATTAATGGATTCGGACTCAAGCTTCGCACATGTTTGTATTAACCACTTAACATAAAATAATAGTTCAAACTCTAGAATATTTTTCTCAAGTTTCACTTGCTAAGTTTGAATGTTCTAGAATTTTACTTACACAAGTTCCAATCATATCCTACAAAAGCCACACTCAATACTTAATTAGCGGTCCTTTGATATGCGAAATGAGATAAGTAATAATATTTCATGTTTTAAGGATAAAATAATCTCGTGATTTGCTAATATCTTAAATCAAATGTAGTAAGCACTATCATCGCCCTCTAGCCAGTGACTAAACTACCTTTTCTTTTCTTGCGAATATAATCACAATGCAGTTAGGGAACAAAAAATCATCTCATGAATACTTCAAAATAAAATCTTATTTGGTATTATTTTTATCTTGTATTCTAAAGTTCAAGTAAAAGAACTACACAAAAGCTAAAGTCTTTCAAGCACTTTTCACCTAGCTATATTGTTCAGACTCTTAAAATATATCGACTAGTGCATGCTGGATCCACCAAACATAGCGCATCCAACACTTTACCTTGCTCGAACTCTTTGAAAATGCTCAACATTTTAAAAGCATTCGAGCAACATAGTCTGATAATATTTTTAGAGAGTCTAAGCAATATCGTCAAACTTCCTTCTCATTTGCACACCTGATGCCTGAACCCAAACATGTCATTTTTGAGATCAAACTCAACAAAAAAGTTCTGCATTTGAAAATTTCCAAGAATTATCGATGGTCCGGTAGACAATTCGAGCCTAGAATCACTCACCATTGTCAAACAAATCACATCATTTTCACCAACAATAGAGAAGTAATTTGCCAATGGCAATACCATCTCTGAACCCCCTTGGAAATGAAACTTCATCTCTGGCAATGACACTATTTTATGCCCTGAAACATTGAAACATGGCCTTAAATTTGTCAATCTTTCAATTTTCTCAGTTCTTGAAAACCCCTTTACTTGGTTCACAAATGCATTCATTACAGGCACAAAAATATCATGATTCAAGAAAGTGAAAGTCGTGCCTGAATCCACAATCGTCCCACCGTTCCCTTTTGAATTTGGTGCCAAATATTGATATGGTACCTTCACTATTTGCTCACCAACTGTGATTTTTCTCAATCCAACATAGTAGTATCCTGCTAATGCATTTCTTCCAGCAACAAATGGACTTTTTAGCAATGGGGTGCGGATCAAATTTTTGGACTTTTCGTAAACAGTATCCAAAACAAGCATGCTACTCTTAGGAATATCATCAAACATATGAGATACAAGACAATAAGACAGTTTCTTAGCTCCTAATTGGCTTGGCAATGATGACATTCCCCTCCCAAACCCCGCGATTCCCGCGGGCTGTTGGGAGGACAGTAGAGAACAACCAACAAGAAAATTGGGTATTTTCTTGTTTGGTAAGTTCAGTGTTTCAACTAGGCCAATCCCAGCTGTGGAACCTGAACCATAAAGAATCATATAAGGTGGACAAGCATGCTTACAGTTTGTTCTATTACGGGATTCGCAATCATGGCAAAGAGATTTTGGGCTGTTTTTTGGGTGAATCCAACTGCATTTTGGATTTAAACATCCAAGAACTCTAGCTGAAGATGACAATCTTGGAATAAAAGTTGGATTCTTTTGTGAAGAAACAGGACATTTGGAACATTGGTACTTTTTAGTACATGGGAACCAAACAAAGCTACTTCCAGTGTCCATGACAAATGGGATTTTTTGAGGAGGTGTACCAAATGGAAGTGTAATTGAGTAGCCTCCATAGCTATGAGGATATAAAGGGATGTTAGAAATTGAAGAATCTTGAGGATTCTTGATATGATGAGCTCTAGCTAAAGAGAAAGAAGCTAAATGAGTGAGTTTTTGGTAAAAATCTTGATTTGTGTTGGTGTTGAGAAATGAAAGAGGGATTGTTGTGGAGGAGTTTGATGTAGAAATGAAGGGAAATAGGAAAGAAATGATGGAGAGGAAAAGGAGGAAAGAAGCCATGGTTCTTGGGAACTTTGGAGATAATTGACATTTGCCAAACTATATAGTATTTCATAATAGTATGTTGAAGGAAGTTAAGAGTGTCTTTAATATCAAAGAGTTGTTGTGCTGGGGTGATAAGTACTTCATTAGAGGTTTTAGGTTCGAGATTTGAGAATGAAATTGTTTTGAGCAAGGAGTCTTTTTCTCCAAAATGAGACTTCTTGGCGCCACTCTTAGATTAGTCAGGCTCCAATGTGACACCAGGTGAAAAAACTAAAAAGAGAAATTGAATGTCTTTTCCATCAAAGGTAGTTGTGGTAGCAAAGGCGGATCCAAAATTTAAGTGACAAAGATAAATGTTATGGGTTCTAATGAACCCACAACCTAGAATTCATCTCTCTGACTTCTTGATGTAAATTCAGATTAGTTTGACCACAAAACGAATATCGAGACATCGGATAGAAAAAAAAGAAGTTTGAGAGCCTTTAGTTAAAGCAGAATAGTAGGTTTTGGTACCACTATTGGGACATAGGTACAACAATTTGGCAGTGTGCCATGTGATTCAACAATCAACAATCAACAATCAACAAACTTCCAAAAAAATTAGTAATATTTTGCACCGCAAATGTAAATGATAAAGGAGCGGTGGGGTTTGATAAAATCCAAGAAACCTTGCTGCAACACATTTTTGTTTTGGATACTAACCATTACACAAGCATTTGTTTGCTAGTATATATATATTATGTACTCAAGTTTCAATGCAGCCATAAGAGCTTACAAGACTATGTGATGCAATATACAAAAGGGATAGGTACAACTAGGGGTGCAGCATAGTGGTCAATGAAATGGATCGAGAAATCAATAATTTGTATAGCCTATGAGTCATGAATTTGAAGTGGATTTTGTGAACCAATCAAAATTTAATAGACTACTTTGAAAATGTGATTTATAGGATAAACATATAGCCCTCATTTTTTTCTGCTCCAGCATTAATGGATAAACTGCCATTCAATAGCAAAGAAAATTCACAAATAAATCACTTTTTCAGCCCCAATAAATGAAAAATAGTTATTATCTTGAAGTTTCAAAATCAATTTGGAATATTTCATGATAATATCTGAGGGTTCCATTTTCTAGAATTTGAAATTTCATTACAATAGCTATTTTTCAAAGACGGGACCAAAAAGTGACTTGTGGGCACTATTTCTACTTTTAAGACAACAACGATAAACCCAATTTAATCCCACAAGTGGACGGGGGAGTTAAGATGTACGCAACCTCACCCCTACCTTTACGGGATAGAGAGGCGATTTCCAATTGATCCTTGACAACCCTACTCCATACTCCAGAAGTTTCAAAAACAAGGAAGCTATGCAGCTTTGATCAGAGACCTGTTCAATAGAAAGTAAGAAAATGTGCATTCAAATGTCGAAATCATGAAAAAAGACAGTTACAACAATGTGAGTGTGTGTATATAACAGGAGTAAATCTTAATCATAGAAAGATAAGATATCAGCTTCAACCAAAAAAACAACAGCAGCAGCTGGAACCTATTGTTCCTTCGCCCTCTTCCTAGCCAAGAACCGTTCCTTAGCTGCAGCAACAGCGTCCAGACTTCTTTTATGATGGTCAACTTTTGGTTGATCACTTGCCGCAGGTTCAGTGGTAGTAGTTGGTACATTGTCGGAAGCTAGTTTTTCAGCCCTCTCATCAGACAAACCATCTGAAGGAGGTTTCATATCCGCGGCTCCATCAGTCCTTTCCTTACGAGGAGGAGAAACAGAAGGTTCATGATCTTGCATCTTTATCTCCCTAGACATGTGTGAATGTACATCTGCTGATGATGAAGGCTTTTCTTCTGTCTGAACTGCTTCCGGATCATGATGATTCACAGCCTTCTTGGACTTGCCCTCTCCTCCAAAGGCAACATTTTTCTGAAGACTAAAGTAAAAATCACTGATGTCCGTCTTCTTAGTAACCTGTCAATACATTTCACATTACTAGAACATAAAAGGATTATGTGCTGATAGGGGTCGCTTTCAGCTCAAATAGAAAAATTAATGCATGCAATGGACAACCATAGCTTCTTTATATTTTCCATACTGATTAACAGCGTCAACTGACACAGTATTTCTGTTAGCGGTGATTATCTCTTGTGAAGTGTTCTGTGTTAAACCAACAAGGGAAGTATGATCAAAAGCTTATGTCCATAAAATAAGTATTACTAGCAGTTCTAGTTTTTCCTTTTGACATCATTAGTTGTAGGGTGGCTTCAGTACTTCTGTTCACGGATAATTAAACCAGTTGAAACTGTCCGCATCTGAGAAATAAGTGTGTTGGTATGAAGAATATGTCCTCCAGTATTCGATAAATTTTACTAATGCATTTAGTCTGACATAATTGGAACTTATGGAACTGTTTTTGGACCTGCAATTCAGATTTCAGGTGCTAGTTTTAAAAGACACAAACACGGCCCCACTATCAAATGTGAGTGAAATCTTCTACACCAAACACTTTATGAAGTAATTATCTAAAATTTGGGAATTCTTTTAAGAATTATCCGAAAATATATTTCTTTAAAAACTAATACACTCCAAAACAGACCCTTAATATTGAGAAAGTAATTTTCTTTCATTCAGTTATGTTTCCTTGATAAGAGTTTCAAATATTCTTCCCATGGAAATCACTATGAGATTTTAGTACATAAAGCCAAAACTTTTCAAATGAGCTTGACAATCATCAATCACATTTAAGCAGAAACTAACTTAAGATCTTGCTAGAACATGCTCGGTCATCAGGCAGTTATCAAATGAAATGAGCAGTTAGGCGTAAAATTAAATTATGATCATTAACATAAATGGAAGGCCATCCGTAATTTTTACAGAAATACCTCAAGTATAAAGATAAGCAAGCAAAGAACAAAAGAGATCCTGAAGTTGGTACCAACTGGAAATCACAAGTAGATGAAAAAATTTCACTTACATCATCTCTCTCCTCTCGTAGTTCACGAAGACGCTCTTCCTCCAACCACTTAGCCTGCTCTTGAAGTTTCCTTTTGTAAGCAGCAGTGACGAACTTGTCTTTGTCTGCAAAAAGATGATCATCTTTACTCCTCTCTTTTGCTATTTTCCTCTCATAAATGACCTCATGCTCCCGTTCTCGCTGTTTTGCCTTATCCATTAGCATCTGGATATATTTTGGCTGGAACAAAGCATAAAAGTTCAAAAAGGTGCAAAAATTGTGGAAGTAATTTTCACTTCCGCCAAGTTAAAAGTGCAGATATTAATGATATCATCCTGTGCACAAAGAGTCATTACATGTTCTAGATATTATTGAAAAGGAAGAAGGAATAAGGGAAGTCACAATAATATATAGCTCCAGTTTCGCAGGAAAATATTTTGAGAAAGAAAACTGCTGTGCATATTTCAAGAGACCTTCAGGGAGAAGATAATGCAACCAGACAAAAGCAGATTAGATTGAAAAAATTAGCATAACCACTGAGAAAAGAGAGCCATCTCCTATTTTTTTCTAGCATAATTCCATCAGAATAAAAAATTCTCTAATGTAAAAGATACTTTACCTCAGTATGAAAAACAGTTAAAAGAGTAGCTTACTTGGTCCTTGTATGAAGAATAACAAATCAAAGAATACTTAAAATTAACACTATGCAGAATCTTTCCATGATTCATTTCACTCGGAAGATGCTCCTTATCCTAGCATCTTACTGCCAAAGCCACCATAACATGTCAAATTTAGGTTCTAGAGCTAAACCAGGATATATCCTAGAAGACTTCAAGTTGTATTGAGGTGAAAAGGTAATATCGCAAAATCCAATTTCACTTATAGTCTACCACAACAGAACTTACAATACAAATTACTTCGACCAAGTGATTCCTGGCAAAAAGGTCTGTTAGCCTACTCAGCATAGCAACTACTTTCACATGGTTTTAACAATTAATTGCAGAAACAATCATGAGTATCCTCTCCAAACTTTTGAACTGTTCATTTATTTTGTTTCGTCAAATCATACTGGATATCTAAAAATACACTGGAAAAAATGCAACTTAAAACATTACCTTCCTCTCTTCGCGATCCTGAGCTCGAGGTTGGACAGCCTTCACTTTCATATCATCATATACTCCATCATAATCAAATACTGAAGGGTCCTCTTCTAAAGCCTTCTTGTGTTGTTCTTCAATCTGCCAAAAAAAAAAGTAAATTGCATCAATCGAGTTATAACCCTAGTTAGTCACCTCCCCTTTTTGAGTCATACATCCGTTTCTTATTTCGGAGATAAACAAAAACCAGTCTAAAAAGGTTCAGAACAATGTATACCAAGCGGCCTAGTGGTCAATGGGTTGAGAAAAATAAGATTCCAGGTTCAACAAACACTAGGCAATTTCTTCTCATATGCATATAGTTTCAGGTGTCGAGGAGCGCACAAGCTGACCCGGACACCATGGTTATAAAACTTCAGATGAATTTATAAAACAGAAGTGAAAATATCATATACAGCTAAAGCTTAGTAGTAGGTGCAGGCGTGCAGCATGGAAAGAGTCGAGCTGCGCACGAACACAATGATTATCAAAAAAAGTAAAGAAGAATTTATAAAACAGAAGTGAAAATTATCTTATACAGCTAAAGCTTAGTAGTAGGGGCAGGCGTGCAGCATGGAATTAGTCGAGTTGCGCACGAACACGATGATTATCAAAAAAAGCTAAGAAGAATTTATAAAACAAATGTGAAAATTGTGAGATAAGAGCTAAAGCTTACATCTTTAAGAGCCTTATTCTTAGAGGCATGACGAGAAATTTCTTTCTCGACATCATCATCATCACCATCCCCAAAACCAAGTGCTTTAGGAAGCGGAGGCCTCGCAGGCTGTTTCTTCTTCTGCTGCGATGGTGGAACTCTTAATTGTAAACCATATCCCGATTTTTTCATGATTCACTATCAACTTCAAACTGAAAATTCATAATTAAAAAACAAAAATCTTCAGGTGCTATTGTATGAAAAACAATTGCAATACAGATACGATAAATTTTCTATATTCCAATTTGAATTTACGGATTTAAAGCTTGTTTTGATTACTTACAGTACAGGTCCTTTGATTTGTAGCTAACGCTACCAAACCCTAAAACACTGCGGCGAGTTCTGTTCTTGATTGACAGAAGTCGGAAATTTAGAGGCGTCGGAAGAAGACGGTGGTCCGGCGGCAGAGAGACGGTGGCGGAATGGAGTACCGGCAACGATAGTGAACTGGACCGGTATGGATCCAATAAGCTCACCGGTTTCTTATTTATGTATAAGAAATATATATATGAAATTGAAAATAGAAAATTGAAATATTACTTTTACACCATGTTTGGATGGTTGTTACGGTAGTATATTGTATTATTAGTTTAAATATAATGTTTGTTTTAATTATTACTTAAATTTTATTGTATCGTATAGTTTAAATTTATCGTAAGATAACAACGAAAAGACCAACTTTATGTAAGGATCGATTTGATGTGATTGTGTGTTACCTTAATATTGTCTTCTCATTTTGTCTTTATTTATTATTTAATAATCATATTTTATCTTTTATCCTAATGTTTCATAGTAGTTCTACCACGTATCCTACTTTTACGTAGGTTTATCATTTAAATTATAGATGTATACATTATGTAACGACAGAGAACGATATAATCTATCCAAACATTGTATTCATTAAAACAATATAACACAATACAATACAATACAATATAATATAATAACATTATGAAACAATACGTAACAACCATCCAAACATAGTGTTAAAGAGATAGTAATGTGATACTCAGAATTAAGTTAGGAAGGAGTAAATTTAATCTCAACTTTAATATTGGAATATCTACATTATTCCATCTAACTTGGTAATTATTATTTTGTCCCAACTTGCAAATGGGATAAATTGGTCTTAGATTATAATTTCAAGATTATAATTCTCAAATAACTGTGAAAAAATGAATTTTCTTTTAAGAAACGTATAGTAATTTATAATAGAACTCTTTCATGGAATAATACAATTAAATGAGATAATTAAAAACTTTAAACTTTATAAAAATAACTCAAAATATAAAAATACTTGCAATTGAATAAGTAACTTTAATTTTCAGCAGAAAATAGCAACTTTAAGGATTATTTTATTAAAGATTTAGCATTCACCAATAAATCAATTTACATTATTTTATTTTTAATGCACATGTATTTGAATATTAACTAACCACTGGTGAAACTAATAGATGATTTCTACACTATGCATAGTTTTCTATATGACCAATCATTCCTTCAACCGCCATAGGCAATTGTAGGGAGCGCTTTTACCCCAACGATTTTAGTCGGGCACCAATATGAGCGATTTTAGTCGGGCTCCAATAAGGGTATCAGATAGGGAAACCAAACCAAAAAAAAAAGATATATCATTCATCCAAACTCAATTGTATTTCAATGCATCTAGTTATTCAAATCATCAGAGTCGGAAGAAAGTAGTCTAGAATTATTCTTTTAGAGCACACATCTAGGATCAACACTCAATTTCGAGCCCAACTGGCTGTGAAAGGGCGAAAAAGGCGCTATCAAAAGAAAAAAAAAACTGGAAGGAACTCCTGGCTCGAAAGCCCCCGTCCTCCCTACTACAACTGACTCTTACTTGGTGTTAACCAAATATGCATCCCAACCTTGAAGCCGGTATTCACGAGCTGCTTCTGCGGGGTTAGCAGCCTTTATAATTCCACGGCCAACAATAATAATATCACTGCCTCTATCAGCAATTACCTGAAACAACAATTTCTCACAGTGAGCAGCTAATACAATTCTGTCTATGTCGCGTTAAAACTAGAGCAGTTCTAATAAAATCAACTTAGAGGTCTTCAATTTTCTTATTCTTACTGGTAAACTTGCAGTTGAGGCAGGTGCAAGCTGTTATTCTTGCAACAAACCCAATCAGTAAGGTAGCAGGGAGAAACTAATTATTTGAAGGAAAATTAAAGGTTTACGGTCATGCAATTGCTGCACAACCACAAATGTCATAAGATTCTTGTATATTTCATTCACTGAATTATCAAGGTGCAATCTTTGGGATATAAGCCATCTTATGAGTAAAAGTTGCTTCTCTAGTTCGTTGAGGAAAAAAGTTGTGCTTCTAGTTTAATGTTGCGACTCAAGAATATTGGACATTCATGAAATGGATAAGAGGGTTAGACAAATTCCAAAGTACAACAAGGTTTTGAATTCCCTTAGCACACTGGAGACAAAATGAGGGTAATTTAAGAACCAAAAGTGTTGAGCTCAATTAAGTAGAGGCCATGACATCATACTTCACAGGTGAGCCTTCTAAGAAGGTACAAAGAGTTCGGTCATCAATTCCTTTACCTCGCCACCCAAAAACAAAAGGAATTTCTAACAATAATTGATGACAGGTTTGTTTGTGCCACCCCCCACACATGCATAGATGTGTTGACAGCTATGGTTGAGGCTAAGGTGTATGAAAGGAAGGGTATTCAAACACCTGAAGAATGTTTGAGAAATTTCAATCCTCGTCAAGGTTCATCAGTATGCCTTCATGGATTCATAAATACATTTGGACATAGATGCGGCAAAAATACATCTGTCTGTATACCAGGCAGCAAATTTTATCTATGACAATTATTGGAAGGGCCACAAATAGTCTAGCCACCAGAATGGGTGTTGGTATGGATTTGGGGTTCTCCATCGTTTGGTATATAGGGAGAAAGTACATAATTGGACCGTTTCCTAGTTACTTAAGATTGTAGGAATACTTCATCTATTACACGCAGGTTACTTGGTAAAAATTTGGTTCGCAGTGTCGACAAAATTATGTGTTGATGATAGTAACTACCCACAGGGGTGTCCTAGCCATCAATGACTATAATCCATATCAATCTGCTGGCTCATCCATGATACCAAATTATATATTATTGATACGATGGAGCTGGCAGACAGGGAAATCGAACTTCAAAAAGAAGAAAGTGGGGTTTGTATAACTTGCAAGAGTTTGAGAAGTTGAAAAGAAGATAAAGAAGCGAAAAGTTAGTAGAGCTTTGGTTTTCCCGGATGAAGAAGAATAGAAAAGAAGCAGCTGCTAGAAAACATCATTTATCAAGAAAGGACAGTCATATAAAAATGAGAAGGAAAATAATGGACAAACTATTCAGCTCTTCTGACAACTTACAGATCCTATCATTCCATTTTGTTTTTAAATTTTTTGATAACTATGGTATCCGGGACATCATGTGCTAACCTAATCATTCTGTAATAGACCATCTACTTCAATGTAGGTATTAAGACTGAAATGTAAGAAATGAAAAATAAGACGCGATAGCAAATGGGACTTACTGAATTTGGAGTGTTATATTGTTGGCCTAGGGCATCGCCTCCTTTTACCAATTGAACACCAGGTGTAGCATGGATGAGGGATGGATTTCCAGGTCCATTAGGCCAAGAGGCAGGATTCACAGAGATGAACCCAATGACGAAATCCGAGTGATCCTCGGCAATTTTTACTGCTGCTGCTGTGTAATCTCCCGTGGCTAGGTTACCTGCAGAACTCATTTCAGCAAGAAGCAGCAGGCCTCTTCCACGCGGCAAGCCCTAAGTACAGGAGAACCAAATCAGATCTTAATAGAATGTTCTGTAGCTCAATAGCTAAGGTATCAATAAAAGTAAAATAAAACAAACCTTCAGTTTCAGACCATCAACAATTCCTGGACCAGAAATAATGTGTGCATTAATTATATCAGCCCAATCTAAAATGCGGAAGATACCTCTGCAGACAAACAGATCATATTAGATCAACTTGAACAACAAAAAAATAAGAATGTTAAAGAAAGCTGGCATTCCCTCACCCTTCAGCTTGCATTGTCACTGTATTTCCAATGTCAGCAAATTTACGATCTTCAAATATTAAGAAGTTGTGCTTGTCTGCAATCTACAGAAGAAAAGAAACAATAGGAAGGACTCACATAAACTTTAAAAATCCCTATTCATTGGCAAAAACAAGCATTATTTTTAAAGCCCCTTCAATATCATTTTTCTTTTCAACTTGCAACAAGTGTCGATTAAACCTGATGTTAGCATACATATTATTTAAATCAACAAATACTTCAATCACGTAGTATCCTTTTATTTGGTCCGTTGCTATCAGCTAGAGCAGAACCCAATAGTTTTGGCTCAAACACTATTATTGCGTAGAAAATTTCATATAATATGCAGAAATAATCTATTCAGAACCCACTAATGGTCCGGAACCATAAACTAAAGATCTTAGCTTCATCACTAGCTATCAGCCAAGGAAACTAAGTCAGTTTTCAGATAAATACCTAAACATAAGCTACTCCTTGGATGCAATGGTTGAACTTTTAAGATAAAATTCGTAATCTTGGCTGGCGAGCTCATTATTAAATAGCTCATGCACATGTTGAAGGAATAAATAAATACAGAAATACGGTAAACATGATCCAAAATTTTCCTAGAGCAAAATGAAGCACAAACTGCATCATCATCCACCAGAGCAATCAATGAGCACTAGCAACTTACCGATCTAAGCTTAGAACCAAAATCAGGAGTAAAATCAGGTAATATATCAACATGTGTTTTTAACATGCAGATTTCAGGTCCAACCTACATAGAAAGATTAGCAATAAACTTATCAGATTATTAAACATGAAAGGCACTGACAGAAATATTGGACAAAGATTAAATAGGAAAGGAGAAAAGCAGCATGATTTCCTTGTGTCACACCAAATCAAAGGAGATTTAGCACAATTCATATGCTAAATGCAGCTACCAGTTTATTATCTGTAAACATCAAATGTGTGATTATTTCAGTTTATTTGACACCCATAGACTAGGTAATAGGGTCTCTACAACTCCTGTAACATAAGTTCATATATAACAAGAAAGAACAGCAGAGCGGCAGCGATTATTATATCTCACCAGCACTGTTCCTTGTTTGCAGAAACTATTTTACACACATTTTGCCTAATGCCTACTTATATTGTTTCCTATACCTTATTCATGAACGATCACAGATAAAGATCAAAAAGTACTATCATCACCTTGTCAGCAATATCTAGCAGTTCAGCAGCAGTGGCCACATCAGCAGCCAAACACAAATTAGTGTTCTTCTGCACCATGATTTCAAACAACTTCTTCCCAGTAGGGTTTTTTGCAATCTTTGCCCTCTCATCATATGGTAATCTGTCCCTGACCTTTGTTTCCTTCACTGGTGCAGGAACCGCAACCTTGCGGTTCTCCTCCAAGAATTTCTTCACCATTTTTTCTGTTTCCTCTGAAACCCTACCCTTTTCCTTTAGTATCCTCACCATCTCAGTAAGTTTCACCATTGAATGCAATGTGATTCCATTATCAGCCAAATTTTCCCTTCCTCCTTGCTCTCTGTCCAAGAGAATCACCAAACAAGCCACAATCAGGGAAAAAGAATAGCCCCAGTTTCGCCAATATATCACAAATCTGTGCTAATTGAATTTCTCAAAGACACACTAACACCAAATAAGACTTAGGCACCAAACAATCCTCTTACCGGTAAAAAGAAAATTGAGGAAGGTAACAAGTACAACCAATATATTACAACAATTGTACGCCATCATTTTTCTTTTCGCTTGTGTTAATCATGTTCATGCTTATCTCTGAACTTGACTTCTACAAACATTACGCTAGTTTTAAAATGCAATACACCTTACACTTCCCTGATTTAGCATATAATTTTGATCTATCGCACACCTCTTTTAAACTAATAATGGTTTCCCCAACAGTTCAATCTAATATAAACTACTAGTAGTTCTTTATAGTATTTCAGATTTTGATACTGAAATGTTCAACTAAATTTCCCATCTTAACATATTTTAAGGTATCACTTCCTTCATCATAAAAAGGATGGCATTATTACTATTTGAAAAGTCAAACAACATTACTTTAAACTAAGATCTTATCAAACATTTAATAATCTTAATGAAGTGTTACTTATAGAATGTTTTATGTAATTTAAAATATATAAATTTCATTTTATATTTTAAAAAAAAGGAACTTAATCCAAATTCACAAAGAAGTTAGATTAGTTGACCTCCATGTTTGAACTCTGTCATTCCTTTGGGATGACTAGACCATTTTAAACTCCTTTATAATAAACTCAATCTAATCCTCTACTCAAACATGTCAAACCCTGTGATAATCAAATTCCTTTGATGTTATAGGGGTTAAGTATTAATTCATATAAGCAATACTAATTAGTTGGGATTAAGAACTTGTCGTGTTGATGCACGTACTTCCGGTCTAAAGTTTGCTAGGAATCTTTTAGTCCTGTTCAGTAGAAAATGTGAAGAACTTCTACTTTTCCTGAATCTTTTTTTCCCTTTGAATATGGGATTGTGACAGGTCTAAATGGAACAATATGGATAGTGAGGGCAGGCATAGTAGTAGTTGTAATAAATTATTGTCTCTGATCTATCACACACAGAGAAATCGATAAAATAATATACTCCAACATTTTACCCTTACAATTCTTGAAAGCCTATGGTGGCATTTATGATATCAAATTTTGCCCAAAAAAAAGAAACTTGTCCAGACAATGCTGACCTCAAAGCCTAGAAAATCTTTCTGCAAATTTTGGCATGATGAATAACCACTCACAAACATTTTTTCAACTTGAAATATCCCATTTGCTTGTTTATTAACTGGACTATTTACATTGAGAGTCCAAACAGTGACTATTAGACACCCAAATAAACGCCATTGGAGCTGCTTTTACCCAAAAATTACTATCCAAGGTCTAAAATCTTTCGAAAATAAACAATTTTATAACCTTGGTGTCACTAAGGCCAGAACATATGCAAAAAAAATCACCTAGCTTGTTGTCTTAGTTGGGATTCTAACCGTGACCTCGTGGTTGTTCTCAACCCACTTCATTGACATATACGCCAAAAAATGTGACTTTTGCAAAACTCTTTGTAATAAAGTTAGCTAATTTATTATTTTTCCGGTAAAAAATAGTCCAAACGCCACAAAAGTGATCGAGAGCATAAATTCAACTGTATGAGTAAGAAGAAAAGAAATTGGAGTACCTGTCAATCATGACAACAGCATCAGTAACCTTCAACCCAACAGCACGAAGAGGAGCAGCAGTCTCAAGTACCGAAGCACCACTAGTAACCAAATCCTCAACAATAAGACAAGCTTGACCCGGTTCAAAAGCACCTTCAATAGCCTTAGCAGTTCCATAATCCTTAACCTCTTTCCTCCGCATTAACATCGGCAAGTCATGTGCAGTGGAAATACACGTCGCAATAGGCAACGCCGTGTACGGTACACCGCAAACAACGTCGTATTTGGTAGATTCCGGTAGTGAACCAACCAGGGTTTCTGAAATCTGACGGAGAATCGAAGGGTACGAAACGATTAACCGGAGGTCAATGTAGATTGGGGAAAAGATACCGGATTTGAGCTTGAATTCGCCGAATTTAACGGCGGAGATGTCATGAAGCTGAAGGATTATCGACTCCATTGTTTCAGATACCATTTTTTTGAGCTTTTAGATTGAAGGTGGCTATTGAGTTGAGTGCAAAGTATGAAGAAAATAGCACTTTTATAGTTACTTTCATGTTGGGAAAGTAGGGAGAGGTTTTGTCTAGGGCAAAAATGGTACACCTCTCGGAATATAATTTAGACAAATATTATGATATTTAATCCAAAAAATATTGTAATTAAAATTCGGATTAAGGTTAGGATCAAGAGTCAATGAGGTTTCACGTCTTGACCTTACACTCGAGAGTCAAAATCAAGATTGGAAGTAAGGTAGAGGTGGGGTTAGATTTGGGAGATCGCGAGTTCAACCCATGACCTGACTTGACAAGTTAGGATCAATAGTCATTAGGTTTCACGTCTCGACCTTATACTCAAGAGTCAGAATCAAGATTGGGAGTCAGGTCGAGATGGGTTAGGTTTGGGAGATCGTGAGTTTAATCCATGACTTGACTCTCGACCCTGAGACTAGGGTCGAGGGCTAGGATCGAGAAATTATAAAATTTAAATCCCAATAAATTATTACTATTATTTAGATAAATTATTTTATTAGAATAATTGAAAAAAGTTCAGCTTTTACTAAGATGATTTTAATTGGAATAACATTTCATGTAATAATATTATTAATTTCATCTTTCTTAACTAATACTACATTGAGAACATGAAGAAAAAACGTGACCATCAAAGTAGGTTTCGATACTTTTTTTAAAAAAGTAATTGCGATTTATCGTGTTAGTTGATGTATTTTCTATATTTATTTATTTTTATATTTGAATTCGTGATACTCAAGTTGAGTATTTTTCAAAAACAATCTCTTTACGTTCACGAAATAATGATAAAATCTACATAAATTTTGCTTTTTTTTAATCTTACTTATAAAATTTTATTGGATATATTATTAGTACTCGTAGACCGATCAACCAATCAATTATTAAAAGAAGGAAAGTGCTAATTGAGAAAAGGCATTTTTGACTATTTAACTTTCGCCTATTGAGGGCCCGTTTGGTCGTGTTTTACGTTGATTTGATGATTAATTTGATGAAAAATCAAGTTGATTTAAAATTTAAAATATTAATAATTAGTTATTTTTTAATATGGTTATTTCATAAGGTATAAATAATCTATTTACATTGAGTATGGTGTATTTATTTATTTATAAAATATACATTTATGAATTAAGTTTTTTTTTTAAAAAAATGAAATCACAAACTTGGTATTAAATTTCTATTTTAGGAGAATTTGAATTTGAAATTGACGTTAAAGTTTTGTTCAAAATAATTTTTAGAGAGGCATTCGGATAAATTTTACTAGTATTTTTATACAATATTTGTATTGAGTCTGATGAAAATTCAAATTCATATATTGCATGACTCATTTTTGGTGTCAATACTTGTAACCAAAAAAAAAAAAAAGTCATTCTCAAAGAATCGAATTTGAGACCTCTAACTAAAGGTGGTGAGATTCTGAACTATTTCAATTTCCGTCACAATCTTTATTGATAATTTTGTACTATTACGTGTTAAAACCATTTATATATTTGCACATATAGATTATTTTTATAGCATGATGTAGGAGTTCATTATTTTATTTGATATTTGTTATCTTTTACTATATACATTATGCATTAGATTTTAATTTTATTTATCGGAATTTAGATGTACCAAAAAGTTCACCTAATATATTTTTCGGAAAAGGGTCAAAATTGCCCTGAACTATGCGAAATAGATCACTTATATCCTCCGTTACATTTTGAGATCAAAAATACCCCCGCTGTTATCCCTAGAGACCACAAATACCCCTCAAAAGTTAACAATCCAAATTGTTAATGACATGGCAAGCCATGTGGACTGATCTCGCCACCTAAGCTGCCAACTAGGATTTCCAACAATTATAAATCCTTCTAAAATTAGAAATAAATCTTTTATTTTTAATTACATAAAAATTATTTATATTTTTAATTAAAAACCTTTTATTTTTAATTACGTAAATACTTACCACTCTTTATTAATATTTATATTTATTGCTGTTAAAAGTTATTTTTTCATCGTAGTTTAACTATTAACCAAGTATATTTCCACTTGATAAATAACTAATATATAATATATCTAACTTGATAGGATGATTTTTTGTATAACATACCTGTATCTTCTGTATGTATGAGGGAAAATTTAGGGCTCGATAATATTAACTTTGTTCTTGTTTTTTTTTGTTGGATTAATACAATTTTAGGAGATTTAGATTTTTAAAAAAAGTTAGTGGTAATCCTAGTTGGCAGCTTAGGTGGAAGGATCAGTCACACATGGCTTGCCATGTCATTAAAAATTTGGGTTGTTAACTTTTGAGGGGTATTTGTGGTCTCTAGAGATAAGAGTGGGGGTATTTTTGAGCTCAAAATGTAACAGAGGGTATAAGTAGTCTATTTCACATAGTTCAGGGGCAATTTTGACCCATTTCCGTATATTTTTTTAACCAAGAAATATATTATTCTTTGAAAGAATTAGGTTCATGGCATTTATATTCTCCACTTGTTCTTGTCCAATAAAAGTAAATAAATTAACAATCTATTTTACTTTATATATTCGTCTTGTAAATCCTTTAACTTACCAACACTACTAATATGATGGTGTTCAATCACGGAAAGGGGCATACTTTTCCTGAGGCATCCTATTCAAATTTAGCTATGCTAATGGAAGAGGAAAAGTTTTCAGATAAAATGGACCCCCAAGAGTGTAATATATCATAGCTACGCTAAATTAAAATTGAAAATAAAATGAACAAAAATTGACTAAATAATCATCTAGACTGAGATGCGGATATCTCACTCTCTTTAAGGAGATTCAAGCCCACTGCGACATAATCTACACGATCCAGCAGTATCACTCTTGACTTGTCCCTTCCAGGATACAACAGTCCAATAACGTCGTAAAACTCAAGCAACTCCGGATTAGTCAAAGAGTCCAAAGCTCCACAAAAACAACACATTCTTCAACTATAATTACCCTCTTTTGTATAGTGAATATAGTTGAAGACTTGGAATATTTTTCTATGTCTCAACTCTCCCTTTCACTACACTAATATCAAGATAAACTCAATATAATACTATTCATCTTTTTCACTCTATATTTTATTGTACATCTCTTGTTATTTCTTCTTCTTCTTCACAACATAAAAGAAGACCACACTATTTATAGGTGATGAATTCTTCCTTAAAATGAATAGGAAGATAGTGAGTAGTAAATTTGCCAAATGAATGGTCTAAATGTTACATAAGTTACAAGACATAAAGATAGAATAATGGGTGAAATAAATAGTTGGTGGTTACATAAGTTTCTAACAACTAATGACCACTTTTTTCCTCAATTGATGAGAGTAAAGAGACACAAATGTAATGTCCACCAATAGACATAACATGATACATAATGTGACATATAATATATTTTTATTAATACGGAAAAGGGTCAAATTGCTCCTGAACTATGTGAAATAGACCATTTATACCTTCGTTACATTTTGGGATAAAAAATGCCCCTATTGTTATCCTAGGAGACCACAAATACCCTCAAGAGTTAACACCCCAAATTTTTATTGACGTGGCAAGCCACATGGGACTAATCCTTCCACCTAAGCGTTGCCAACTAGAATTCACTACAATAGAACTAGACCTTTAGCGGCGACAACACTCGCCACAAAAGCCCAGAAAATTGTCACTAAAAGTTTTTAACATTAAATTCTAATTTTGTGTTTTTTTCTTCATTATTTTTAAAAAACCAAAAATGATATCGATTAAGTAGAAATTTGAAGACAATGTATGTTTTTTTTATGTCATATGTAAATGTATAAAATGTACAATGATGCATTATATAGTAGGAGATTTGAATCGAGAAGTAATTTTGATGATTTTTCGTAATAATATTGGATGTTTTTAATATTGATATTGCAAGTTATTTATTTTAGAAAATTAGGTTGCAATCGAAAATTAATTATCATATTTTTTTGTTGAAAAAATAGGTTTTACTAGAGAATGGTTGTTGGAGCCTTAGTCACCACTAAAAATCACTCATAACCTTTAGTGGCAATATTTTGGGATTTTGTGGCGACTTTATCACCACGAAAGGTCAAGTTCTTTTGTAGTGAATCTTAGTGGAGGGATTAGTCCCATGTGGCTTGCCACGTCACTAAAACTTTGGAGTGTTAACTCTTGAGGGTATTTGTGGTCTCCTGTGATAATGGGGGTATTTTTTATCTCAAAATATAATGGAGGGTATAAGTGATCTATTTCGTATAGTTTAGGGCAATTTTGACCCTTTTCCGTTATTAATATTAAAATACCATACCAACATAATATGAGCAATTTTCAAGATCAATGTGGCATGATCATAGGTCAGGGTGTTAAATGAGCGGGTTGAATTAAAATTAAAGGCATTAAAATGAGTTGAAATAGAAATTGGGTTGAATCATGACCCGTCCAAATTTACGTTGCGCTCAAATGGGCTAAAAATTGGGTTGGGTCATGACCTGCCCAATTTGACATGTTTAATTTCAATAATTTGAACATATTGTTATTTGTCTCTAATAACCACACTTTGAATTTCAACTCAATAAAAAAATTTAAAAATAAGTTACAAATCTATATATATATATATATATATATATAAAGCTGAATCTAGACCAGGCTGATGTAGCACCTCTCAATGACCACCATTTCTATTTATCTATTTTCTCATTTTTTTTAACATTTTAATTTCATTTTTATACATAATTTACTAATTAAATAGATTAATAAAAGACTAATGCAATAAATATATAATCAAGCCTACATAGTAACCACAATTGATTTTTATAACCACTCTTAATTTATCATTAAAAAGACATAATGAA